>NC_056743.1:1595057010-1595177010 GCF_019279795.1 Protopterus annectens
TACATCAAATATTGACAATCTCTCTTGATGGGTCATATGACTGGCAGTATAATAAATGAAAACAGACAGAGAATTACACCAAGACTATCAAGACGGCCAAAGGAACACAAACAACCAAAACAGCCATCTCTAAAGCTGCAAAAAGGAAGGCTGTTTTCAAAAGCAGGATCACATTATAGACTTCAAGGCTACAGCAACCAACCCTGCCAGTGGCATATCAAAAAGCAGTGGAGGCAATTATTTTAGCAGAAGCAGACAAGACAGCTTTTTAAGCTTGTAAGCAAAGCACTAATTGAAGGCAAGTCCCTGAGATTGATGTAAAGATTTTAAACGCTATCACAGACAGTGAGCTGCGGAACCATTTTAGGAAATCATGCTCGATCTGTAAGAAAAACTGGGCCCTATGGGATACTCTGAGGGCAGAAATGTCAAACAGTTAGATGACATTCTAACCGAGAACTGGTTTCTGAGCTACTGATGATGGAATGGTTTTGTGGAAAATGGGAGTATCTTCTTTTGTAAGAAGATAGTAAAGAAACATAAAAGAAATACAATATATGATCATTGTGGCTAAAAAAAAAAAAGTTACCTAAAGCTTGAAATTTAACACTCTTTAGAGATATATGGTCTATAGATAAAGATCTGAATTTGTTTCGCCCCAGAACATGGTTATGTGCATCATGCCTAAGGATTGCATAACCTGTGTTGTTCTCGACAATGTGTGGTTTCAATAAAGATCCTTTTGGTTTTTAAGAAAAGAAAAAAAATCAATTTTCCCTGAAGGTGAAGGAGACATAAATCCTCCGACTTTGCTAATCCCTTAGTATGAACTCTCAGCCAAACCCATCATATGCACCATCTGGCTGGGACCCCCATCAGCATTTCTATTCCACCTATATCCTGTCTCCCTAAAGGAAATTAGTGAAGAACAAAAGAGATGGAATCACCTTCTCCAGAAGATAGAAAAAGGAAGGAGGCACTCACTATAGCAGAGGTCTACGGCCCTTCAATACCAAGAAAATAGGATACCAAGAAGAAGCAGTGCTACCCTCAAAACCCAACCCTACAATTGCACAAATAGGCTTGCCTGTTGAATCAGAAACTCAAGACATCAAAATGGAGAATGCTACAGAGTAATGAAATGCAATGAACAACATTATGAGGCTGACATCTAGTTTGTACTGAATTCCTATCCTGTTCTGCACTTCGAGTCAAGAAGAGACTCAGCAACAGGCATCCATAACTGCCAAATGCCAAAAGCTACCTGAAAGAATGGAAACACAGTATGATTTATCCTCTGTACAACCATAAGCTCTGGAATGCAAGCAGAAGATTTCCAGCACCTCCCAACTTTCTAATCATTAGGGCAGTCAGATATCAGACAGTCAAAAATGCATACATCTGAGCAAAAAGGTCTAAACAGGGTCATCCACTTGAGTGAGAAAGGGGAGAAGGCTGGCCTACAACTAGCTAGTCAACAACCCAGTATCTAGAGAACAGGCCCAAAGTAAACTCCAGCAAATCCCTTTGGGTTGACAATGAGGAATCCAGGAGGTTCAGAATGTCAACCCTCTCATCCCATGAACCATACTTAGGAAAAGTCTAAACTTGTTCCCTCCCAGGGTGACACAGACGTTGTTCACTCTTCATAAGCACCCACCAACTGGGATGGCTAGAACTACTCTGCTGCTTGGTCAACAAGCTAATCTCCCCTGTAATGTCCTGCATCCAAAGGATGGGAAGAATAAGGTCCAGCTAAACACTTCATGGAACACACACACACACACACACACACACACACACACACACACACACACACACACACACACACACACACACACACACACACACACACACACACACACACACACACACACACACACTCACACACACACACACACACTCACACACACACACACACACACACACACACACACACACACAGTCATTTACATAAAGAAGGCAGAGATGTGACTTTCAATGGCCAGCAGACCTGAGAAGTCCTGGGATGGCATTACAGGAAGGGCTAAGGCTCTTTTTTCATGCCAGGAGGATGACGGTCTTTCTCAACCACAGGATGCAGGATCCTAGGACTGCTCTACATCTTCCCACAGGACACAGCAAAGAAACCTGACAGAGCAATGGGGGGGGTTAAAATTGAGCTTTGCTCCTGCAAAATTCTAGGTGGTGGCTCTTAAAGAGCATCCAAAACCTTCCTCTACCACTTCACTAACAGAAGTGGCAAGAGACTTATCAGCTCATAAGCAGAAGCCAATGAAGAACACTTTGGCTCTATACCTGGGGTGACTACAGGTTCTCCTCTTTCTAACAGATCAGTGGAAGTCAGTCAGTGGGGAAGCAGACCATATGATAAATAAGGGATTCTCCTAGTGACCGAGGAGACATCAAGCATAAACTGAAGTCTGTGGTCAAAAAGGCTACTCTGATCACAAAGATATTCCAGCAACAGGATATCAAGGTAATTTCCCATGTGGGAAGAATGTACCCAAGTCAACAGATGTAGTCATACTCTGCTGCCAACTGGCTTAGCCATGGCATCCACTGAAAAATCCAAAACAAAAAAAGACGGGATTGTGCAATCATGACATTTTCCATGAAGAAGCCATTTCCTCAAGGATGCCTACCCCAAAATGACAAAGGACAGCACATTCCTGCCTGCCACGTCCCACTCTTAACCTTTTTCACTATCTGCTCAGGGGCTGGAAAACAAACCCTGCCAGTGACTACTGAGAAGTTATCAATAAGGTGGTAAGACAAAGTGCCATGCCAGTCTGTTAAAGGATGAAACCAAATGTCAGTCTTCCTGGTGGCAGTAACAGCACAATAAGGAAGGTGCCTTAGAAACTTGTGATATGACATCAGCAAATGTTAGCTCCAAGGCAAATGACCAAGGTACTCAGAGTGGATATCCCAAAACTGATTTGAGCCCAGATACAGCCAAGAAAACAGCTACCACATTATTTTTCCTTAAAAGCGGTACTGTCATACCAGCAAATGGAGGGACTCCAGGACTCCAAAACTTTGTCTGTATCAGAAACAGACATCTTGCTCCTGTCCTGACTCGCTAAGGGAGCCAGAGAAGCCTTGGGCCTTTTGATTCAATGATCCAGATTATGTGAGTACTCAAAGCAAAGTGAGTACACATGGCATTGTGGTGTACATGGAGAAAGCTCTGGCTATGACCTAGACAGACTAAGTCAAATCAGTGGCTCACGTGCTGGTGGAGCTGGGAGGGGGAGGGTTTAGTGAGCAGATCAGTCTAACCTGTTGCATTACTGACCCTACAATTAGTGCTGAAATACAGTACTCAGCATTATGGTTCAGGATGATGACCACTCTGCACACAGGCCACAAAAGAACTGGCCTTGTGTGTACAATACATGCATGTGTTACCTCAGGTCACAACTGCAAAAATCAGGGAAGGGGTCAAACTGATTAGAGGCCCATCTCCCGCAAATTATAATTTTTTCCAATGACCAACTCTCATCTCCACAAGGAAATGGACTATGGGCCCTTGCATGGACCATGGAACAAATGAACCAGAGGACTTGTCATGATCAGGAATGAACAGGTAAGCTCTCACCTCGCAGAGGAATGAATAAGCTAACTGGAGGTCAGTAGGGAAATTTGAAAACAGTCACTGTTGCATTAAAAAAGAAGAATTTTTACAAAAAAATGCAGATACTTAGGCCAGACGGTTCCCCTTCATATGATCAAATTCCTCTAAACTCAAAAGTCATAAACTCGAAACCAGAATCTCAAATTTAGAGAAACTCAAACATATGAAAGGGACAAAAAAAAAAAACCTTTCAAATGTTTTCACAGGGGGGCTTTACCCTCCTGCACCCCCCACACCCCCCACTTAAATATTCCTACTCTGAGATCATACTATAGTGAAGGAAAGGGAAATCTCCCATTCTGAGCAATATGCGTAAGCGCAAAATGGAAGATTTTCCATTCGTCCGCTATAGTGCGGTCACAGAACATTCACATTTAAACTGCTAGGGTACAGGGGGACCTGGCCCCCTGCAATAAGGTATGTTAACTTTCTATTTTTTTAAACCTATGGTTCCCATCCACAATTTCGAGTGAATGGAAGTCCGAGATTCTGGCCTCGAGATTATGAATTTCGAGCTTCCATCCATTCGCTCTTGTGAAGGGGAACGGGCCCAGACATGCCCCATTTGTGAAAGCCATAAAGCAGGGAGTACCTTATGCAGTGTGGACTCTGACATGCAACCAGAATCATTAAGGATGAAGTCTTGCACTTACAACTCCAAGTCTCACCAAGGCACAGTGAAGTTTCTGATTTCTCATAGATGGACCAAGGTCCCTACTGTGGGTATACCCTATCACTCATCCTTGACCCAGGCTGTTCAATCCAAATGAATAAGCCTTAGCACCATGTATTCACATTTGATAGGATGGCTTAAGGGTCTGCTCCAGCCATCTATGATGGCCAGTAAAGGAGCTAACCTATCTAGCATACTTCCTCAAGATAGGAGTCATGGCTGCAAATATCCCAGTTAATGATTCCTCTGCTGACCACAAGGACTGGAAGAGAAACAAATCTCACTTGTTGTGTATGACTCCCATCCCAGGGAGACCCAAAAGGTTGTAGACCTTGCAAGACTACTTCTAAAATGTCATGGCCCCATCCAATTATCCAAGCAGGATCTCAGCTACAATTTATTTTTATTTTTATTTTATTTTACATTTAACCGGGGGTGTCTGACTGAGCCAAAAAGGCCCTTTTTCAGCAGAGGCACAGGGAGAAAAGCTCCACACAGAAAAATTACAGATACATTTAGATATTTAGACATGATCAGTATGCACACAAATTACAATAGACATGTTTTTACAGTGGTATGCAGCACATCAACAGTTACAGTGGAAAGAACAAACAAGAAAATATTAATTTAAAATAAAGGTAATTAATAGATTTGTTGTGTACAGCTAAAATTTGGAACATAGGTAGAATACATACATAGTACACAAGTACAGTACATACATTGTACATTAGCGTAAGAGTGAAAATTATTAACACGTACTCTAGGTTTAGTATGTGTACCTTATCCGCTTTCACTAGCCTGGGGAGCAGTCATGGCACTGCCAACTTTGCTTGAGATGTAGCCTAATGAGGTTTTTAAAGGAGGCTTTGGACGATGTGTTTTGTATGCTAATTGGGAGAGAGTTCCGTTTTTTAGCCAGTGAACTACTATATAGTGTGTCTCCAAAGCTATTGTAGCTGTTGGTGACTTCTAGTAGTAATTTGCTTGATGATCTAAGAGGCCTTTTGGCTGAGTGATGTTGTACTAGGTTTTTGAGGGCAGGACACTTATTGGGGAGGTAATAGATAGAATGACAGAGGCAGAGCTGATCTGTAGGTTAGGAGGTTGGGCAGTTCAAGCCAATGGAGCTGTCTCAAAGCAGTACAATGATGAGTTCTATATGAGCAATTTGAAGCAAAGCGGGCAATTCTGTTATAGCAGGCTTCCATTTTGCTTAGTTCAGTTTTGTTGAGATTAGTCAGAATGGGAGATGCATAGAGTAGTGTGGACAGAAGTTGGGAGCGAGCAATGGCTGATCTTGTGTTGTTGGTAAGAAATGGTTTGATACGGTAGAGTGATCCCAGTCTGGCATATACTTTTTTAATAGTTAAGTTGAGATGACTATCAAATTTTAGGTGGGAGTCTATGGTTATTCCCAATAGCTTAGCCTGTGCCACTGGGGTGATTGGAGTAGCATTTGTGGAGTAGATAGTGAATTGACTGTCATGTGTTTTTGTTAGAACTGGTTATAATCATAAGCTGAGTTTTCTTTGGACTGAGGATAAGTTGGGCTTTGGTAAGGTAGTTTCAACATCAACTAGTTGAGTTGTTTGCAGGAGGGTGGGAATGTTTTGTGCAGCACAGATTAAAGTAGTATCATCTGCATACTGAATGACAGATGCATGCTGTGTGGAGGTATGGAGGTCATTTGTGAACATTGTGAATAGTAGTGGCCCTAAGACAGAACCCTGTGGGACTCCTATAGTTATAGGTAGCTGAGGAGAGAGAGAATTTTCACATTTCACAGCTTGGTTCCTGTCAGTTAAGTAGCTTTGGAACCAGGTAAGAGTGGAATTTGATAGGTGATATTGGTTTAGTTTGTTTAGCAGAATACGGTGCAAGACTGTGTCAAATGCCTTGGACAGATCCAAAAAAACAGTGGACACCTGCAGGCCTTCATTTTTGAGATGGTTTACTGCGTCTGTGAAGCAGCGGATGGCTGTAGTGGTACTATGGGCAGGTCTGAAACAATGTTGGGTAGGTGACAGAATGTTGCGGTCTAGGAGATATTTTAGCACCTGGGTATGGATGCATTTTTCTAGGATTTTGGCTAGGGGGGAGAGAGTAAAGCAGTGGGTCTGTAGTTAAGTTCAATGGAGGTCCCGTCTTTATGTATGGGTGTAACATAGGATATTTTCCAGAGTTTGGGCACATAGTTTTCAACAAACTGATTTGTTTATGAAAGTGGAGACTGGGATAGCAATAGCATCTGCTGTGAGTTTCAAGAAATAGCTGGGGGAGTAGGTCGGCTGTTGATGAGGGTTTTAGTTTGGAGAGCATGGTTTTGATTTAAGTGGTAGAAACTCTTCTGAGGTTAAATCTGGTATTAGTGTTATTTGTGTTAGGGGGATAGTGAGGTTGGAAATGTCCTTTGATACTAAGGATAGAACTGAGTTACAAAGTGTGAGCTGAACTGTGTTTCGATGGGAACTTTATTGTCAGGGGTGGTTGGGTTTAGGGGTGGCCTTTTGGGTGGATTTTAGTAGCTGGTTTACATTTTTCCAAAATTTTTGGGGGTTGTGTTGGTATTTAGTTTGTAATGTTGTGTAGTAGAATTTTTTGTCCACACTAATGCATTTTTTTGCACGGTTGGGCAGTTCTTGGCACTTAGTTAGACTTTGTATTTCTTTGTTTTTTTTGACAGTAAAGCCAGGCAGTGTCTCTGGACTTGAGGATTTGTTTTGTTTCTTTACTGAGCCAGGGGGTTTTGTAGAGGTTCTAACCTTGATTATGCGCAATGGAGCAACAGTGTCTAGGTGTTGTAGAAATGTTTTGTTGAAATATGCTACAGCCTGGTCAAGTGGGAGGGGGGTCCAATCACAGTTACAGAGTAAAGTATTGAGGACCTCAGGAGAGACGTTTTTTTGTGTTTCTAGTGGATTTATAGTTAGTGGTTTTGCATATGCTTGTTCTACTAAGTATAAGGTATATTATGTTGTGGTCACCTGCCTGTCCCAAAATACCAACCCACCCACACAGGATCTCAGTATTAGTCTTCCCACCAGTCCCACAAGAATATTTCTTGCACCATTCATCTTTAATTCAAAAAAATTAAATTATGAACTTTGAAATTCTTACAAGTGATACTGCAATGACTGTGCTTATGTGATCAGAGAGTCATGCCACAGTTTGCATTGACCCAAGTGTACAACCTTTCCCAAGTATGGGAACTTTCAGAAAAAGATGCCTGATGTTGACTGGTGCAAAGGACAGAAAATCTTGAGGGCCCTCAATGTTGGAAAGAATAGAGGTATTGCTCAACTGAGAACTTTTCTTACATGTTTCTTTTCTGGAACACCTTCCAGCAATTCATACACAACCACTAGCACTAAACTAATTCACACCCTAATAATACAAGTGCTGATAAGCATGACAGTTCACAAATCACTCTTGAAAACAGTGTGTGAACACTGGAACTGTTACCTTCACTTCTTTCAAAGTAAACTACTCCATTCCTGACAAAAAAGCAATTTAAAAAAAGGCTTTACAGTGGCAAAACTCAGCAAAGCTCCTTGCTCCGACTCAGCAAAGCTCCTCGTGGTCCTGCAGAGTGGTGCTAGCAGCAGAGAGACGAAAAAGAGTGACTGCTACTAGATTTAAGTACCTTTTACTGCCTTTACCTTTGCGACTGTCTATTCTCGTCGAAAAGTGAGTAAAAACTGCTCTTTTGTTAGAATTAAGCTTGTTTTTTGCATTTATTTAATACCTGCACTTTAAAGTTTGTCTTTTTGTTGATTTAACTGTTGAGTCTGCTCACTCAAGTGCACTAGCCTGTGTAAAGTATTCACTGTGCATTTTCTGTTGCCTGTTTAAAAAAAAAAAAAAAAAAAAAAAGCAAAAAAAAATTCTTGTTTTCCCGCCTTTCTGAGCTAGAATAGTACCTAATACAGGTATTGCTGTATTCTGGACTTTAGAACAGTTCCTGTGTTGCCCATATCCTTACTTGGATAGAAGGAAGCTTCTTTGTTCACCAGTGGGAGTGGGGAGCTTTCAGCAGCCTATCTGTCCCTGGAGGAGTGATCTCAGCACATAATCTTGTTGTTTATTGGTCGTTTTGGGCTAATTCCTAGCTCTTTCAAGTCCCCTGTTTAAAAACCCGCTTTAGCGCAGGTTTGCGTGATTTTGCACATAGCGCAGCATCGAGCAGCGCCGCCTAAACAGGTTTAAACTATTACCGGCCCCACGGAGTCAGCTCTTCACTTTTTCCCTTGGAACTGATCTGTATCTCAAAAGAAGCACTCTATTTTTCACTTTATAGCCTTTCACTTGCACTTAGAAGAAATTTTAAAACACAAAAACCTCTCTTATACTCTTCTAAATACTTAACTGATCCTCCTAGATCAGTCAAAAGTAGTAATCATAAATATCTGGACATGTCCAAAGGTCAGTTTCATGTGTACTCTCAAGTCCAGCTGGTAAATACGGGAATCTTAAGGCAATGTTACAACTGCCTTATGTACACAGACAACCCTCTCCTCCTCCCAACAAACTCAAATACATGTGAGAGATGCAACTATATTGCCAAACTGGAGGCTGAGCTCTCTTGACCCATGACTGGCACAGTCAATCAGGAGAAGAAGGTAACCACACACACCACAAATCCAGTCTCACATAGACCTATAGCAACAACAAACCAAACACATAAACACACAAAACATACTTGGAGGCTCTAAATAAAAATATGCCTAAGCAGCAGAGACTTCCAAAGCAGACACCCAAATTAGAAGTTATGTACTCACCATAACGTTCCATCTGAGTAGGTGTATTCATTTGTCTGCAACCTGTGGGTTATGGATCCGATATCGGATCCAAACCGGCATGGTTTTCCAGCTATGGATCCGAGCACTCAGCTCCTCCCCTCACCCATAATGCCCTGCTCTCTCTACATGACCTCAGATCGAGTTTGCCAACAGCATGAACACCCTGAAAAGGGTAACACATATTATGCAGGAAACTGAAAAAGGCCAGGGCAGACAAATGAATACACCTACTCAGATGGAACGTTATGGTGAGTACATAACTAAATCTGAAGTAGGAGATTCATTTGTCTGCAACCTGTGGGACAGAGTCCCCAGCTACCTGAATCTTGGGCCATCATGGAAGGATATTCGAGCCAAAGGATGCTCTACCCCTAGATGTAAGATCCAACTTGTAGTGGGAAATAAAGGTATGAGATGAAGCCCAAGTGGCTGCTGCACAAATATCATCTAGAGGAATCCCAGGTAGAGACTGACCGGTTGAATGGGCATGTACGCGGGCCTTCCAGAAGCTTGATAAGCCAATAAGATGCACTGTGAAATCCAGCGAGATAATGAGACTTTAGAAATTGGCTTGTCCAAATTAAATTTAGCAAAGGAAATAAACAACTGGTCGGATTGCTTATGATCAGCCGTCCTGTTTAGATAAAATCTAAGTTGCCTGTGAACATCTAAGGAATGAAGCTTGTATTCACCCTTGTTTTGATATTTAGGAAAGAAAACAGGGAGGTTAATGGCTTGATTAATGTTTGCTTCAGAAGCTACCTTAGGAAGAAAGGACGGGTTGGTCCTGAGGTATACATGGTCCGGATGAAAGACCAAGTAAGGAGGTTTGGCTGATAATGCTTGAAGTTCTGAGACTCTCTTGGCGAGGTCTAAAAGGCCGTCTTGAAAGATAAAATTTCAGATCTACCGTAGCCGGTCAAGGCCTGGAGGACCAAAGAAAGGTCCCAAGGAGGAACCACTTGCTTTACAGGGGCCTGAGAAGGAAAGTACCTTTTAGGAAAATCTTACACAATTTGGCAGACATCAGTGGACTGGAGTCATGACCAATATGATAATGAGAAGTTGTACTTTGTCCGTGGAACTGCTGGCACCATCATTAAAAAGAGTGGTTAAGAAGTCAAGCACCAGAGGAAGGGGAACTGTGAAGGGTTTTAGGCCTCAAGGAGATAGACTTTCCTAGTGGATGGTTTATGAGCCGCCACCAGGATGGCCTTAACAGGGGACGAAATACCAGGAGTCCTGATCAGGAGTGGAACTGGAGCAACCAAGCGGTCAGCTTCAGGTTGTCCAGGTTCGGGGGTGATAAGCGGATGGATGAGATATCAGATCGAATGGGATCTAGAATCCAAGGAGGATTCACTGAGTGAGACCTTAGGAAAGGGAACCAGATCTGTCGAGGCCAAAATGGGGCAATGAGAATCATTCTGCACCCCAACCGAGAGGCTTTCTGAAGAACTAGGAGCATCAGAGGCAAGGGGGGATAAGCATAAAGAAACTTGGTGTTTGAGAAAAGATCCGCTACCTGAGTATTGAGAGACCACCGTAGGGGTGAGAATGGTGCGACTGAGTTTGTCCGCCAGGATGTTGGACCGACCGAATATGCTATGAGAAAGCGGTTGGTGGAGATTGCCCATTCCCACACTCTCATGGCTTCTCGACAAAGAGGGTAAGACCTGGTTCCTCCTTGCTTGTTGATATACCAGACAACGGACATGTTGTCCGATTGAATCGCAATTGTTCCCAAGGGAAGAAAGGCCTGAAGTGCTAGCAACGCTAAGAGCACTGCTCTCATCTCTAGAACGTTGATATGCAGTAAGGTCTCTGAATGCCTTGGACCATCTGGCCTGCAATGCCCCCCGTGGTCACCGTGCGGCCTCCGTGGAGATCTGGAGTGTAGCCACCACAGGAGGGACAAGCCTTGCTGATCGCAATGGGATGATGCATAGGAAGAGCAAGAGACCACTGAACTAGAGTGTCCATTGAAGGATGCGCATATTGAACCTGGCGAGAGGAAGAAGTGCTATTGCTGGACCCTAGGGCCCTCAGGACCAACTCGAACTGAGCTTGAGTGAAGAATGGCCCGCACCTGGAGCTGCAGATTTTGAATTCTGTCCACAGTGAGGAAGGCTCTTAATCTCAACCTGGCACCTATAAAATCTATGAACCGTGGGTGCTAGGTTGGATTTTTCTGTGTTTATTGTGATGCCCAGACGGGAGCAAGATGGAGAAAGTAGTAGTAGATGCCTTGTTGGGCTGTCGTCCAGGTAGGGAAAGACCTGCACCCCTGAAGCCTCAGGTGGGCCGCTACCACTGCTAGTACTTTGGTGAACACCCTGGGGCTGTGGTGAGACCAAAGGGAAGGACCCGAATTGGTAGTGACTGGCGAGAAACCTCCTGTGTCCATTAGTATATGGTAATCTTTGAGGTCTATGGAGCACATCCAGTGATTTTCTCCCAGAAGGGGAGAATTTCTCTTTGGGGACTGTCAGGTTCAAGAGTGAAAGGTCTAAAATTGGTCTTAGATCCTTTTGGCACTAAAAGAACCTGGAGTAGAACCCTGATCCGATCTGGTCTGGGGACGGGCTGGATGGCTCTTTAATTTCTGCCAAAGTGGCCTCCCACTGACCGAGTGGAACATCGGGAGGGACTTCAATTTTGGCATGTTATCCTCTGGATATGGTTTGGAGGACCCAGCGGTCTGTTGTTATGGACTCCCATGCCGCTAGGTGCTCGACTGCCTCCAGAGTGGAGCAGTCTGGCAACCCTTCAGGGCTGCCAGAGAAGGGTTCTCTGGACCAAGTTCCTGGGAGCCCCTCTGCCCCTCCCTGTCCCTCTGCCACGGAAGGACTGGTTGTCGGGCTGGGATTGCTGCAACTTCCGAACCACATCTTCTTCTGGCCCTTTTGGTTCCTAGAATAGGGCCTCTGGGACAGCAGACAGCCTGGGTCAAGGTATAACAGATTTGCCAAAGAGGGCAGAACCATTTGAATGGCTCCATGAACGGAGCCAGGCCTGACGCCTAGTAACTAGGCCTGCCCCTGCGGCTCTAGCGGCACCTTCCGTAGCGTGGGACAGTAACATAGAGGTATTAGTGACGGACCTAAGAGTGGCCATGCGGGTGGAGTGCAATACTTTGTCCTCCTCCGACATGGATTCTTTAATAAGATCACGCTGCATCCCAATCACATGTGCCAGGTAGTTCCTTACTGAAAGAACTAAACATCCGCTTCAAGCGGTCCATCATCCGAGACTCCTTGCTCGGGATGGACTGAGGTACTCTCCTGAGCAAGTTCCCTCTTGGTGGCAGCCGGCATCTCAGCCGGGGACTGAGAATACGGTCGGGCCTTTTGGGATTGGCTCCATCGGCAGGAGGGACATCCAAGAGGTCAAATGCCTCCAAGAACACGGACTCGTCAGAGGAAGACTTTTATGCAGAGCATTTCCATGATGTCTCCAAATGAGACATCCTCGGGTGATCTTGGGGAGCCTTCCCTTCCTCCAAGTCCGTGTCTTCTGTGAGCGGGGGCATCCTCCGGGGGCTGTCAGAAGACCAGTGACCTGTTCCAAAGGAACAACTTGGGGCAAAGGAGCGGGCTGTCCCAAAGGCCGGATGGTGGAAGCCTGACCCAGTGCAGATGGAAGTGCCGGGGTCCGGAGACCCACAACAGGGCCCTCTCCACTACATCAAAGGACCAAAGGATCGGCTCCCCTCGGATCAGCACTGATCCCCGGATCCTCGGATCCAGGCCCGAGAGGTCGGATCCCGGTAGCGGGTCGGAGAAGGAGCAATAGGTTTAAACTCCCCAGAGGGGAGGCAAGAGCACTCCCATCTGCATCTGGGCCTGGATGAACCTTCTCATCATCCGGTCCAGATCAGCGTCTGATAAGCTATAGGTCGATCTCGATGAGGCTACGAGGTAGGCCTTGAGTGCCTCCTAGATAGCCTCGACGGAGATCGGGTCTCCTCCTCCTCAGGTCCCGTGAAAAGCACACGGGTGACCGGAGCCGAGGAGAGAACCAGCAGACAAGGAGGCCGGAGGAGAAGCCGCTTGGCAGGCGGGGCGAAACAGAGGTCTCGCTCCTTCTTAGCTTCCCTCTCCTCCGAACCACTACAGGGAGGTTGAGTCCCAGGAAAAGGAGGGGGAGGTCGGAGCCGAGTCCGGGGCAAAAGTCCCGCCAGGACCAGAATGCCCTGGGGTTGAACCCTGCACAAATGGAACATCCAGAAATGAGGTGTTCAACCCAGTGTGGCCATCAGCAGGGGAAAGCTTATGGCCACACTAAAAATGGCCTTAGGTTGTTCTGACATCCTAAGAGCCTAGATATTACTTAAACTAAAGGTAAAAAGTAAAAGTAAACTAGACACACAACAGGCCCAAACACACACTACGCTACCAGCGAGGGGAGGGAAACTAAGTAAAAAATATTAAAATAACTAAACAAGTTTAACTATCAAAAAGGGAGCCTAAACTTTCATTCAAACTTTCAAAAAAAAGCTAAATTTTAACACTAGAAAAACTTTAGAAAACCACTTAGCTGTAGAGCTCAAGAAAACCAATCTGGTCACCAGCGCGGCAAACTAGATCTGAGGTCATGTAGGGAGAGCAGGGCATTATGGGTGAGGGGAGGAGCTGAGAGCTCGGATCCATAGCTGGAAAACCATGCCGGTTCGGATCCGATATCGGATCCATAACCCACAGGTTGCAGACAAATGAATCTCCTACTTCAGATCAACTGTTACCCCACAACAATACCCATGCATCACATAGTCCACAAAGTCAGTGTGCCACACAGTCGCAGCCCTTAAGGCTAAATAACACACCAAATACATTTGTAATAGGTGACTCTATAGTCAGACACACTGACGTCTCACTCACCAGGCTGAACAAGGAGAAGGTCACTGTAAGCTGTCTGTCGGGTGCCAGGATCTGCCACATAAAACACGCACTCAGGTCACTCCAAAGCAAGTACAAATATGACTCCCCCATTGTCCATGCTGGTGTGAATGACCTGAGACGTACCTCCCTGGACTACATGAAAAGAGACATAGAGGAGCTCTCTGATCATGTAGCCCAGGCTAGTATGACCCTGACCTTGAGTAGCATCTTACCCTCACCAAGAATGATGCCACAGTATAAAGACAAAATGATAAGTTTTAACAATTGGTTAAAGTATTGGTGTCATTCAAAGGGGATCCAGTGTCTGTCAGCCTGGAATGACATGCTCGACAGGCCACGTTGCCTCGCTAGGGACGGCTTGCACCTGTCACCCCTGTGCTTTCGAATACTGGCTAAGGCACTTGCCACCCCCATAGTGCCTTTTTTAGGCAAGGCTCAAAAGACAAACCCACCTCCATAGACAATACAAGGAAAAAGAAACTAAGGGTAATGCTGCTCAACGCCAAAAGTCTAAACTTCAAAATGCACACACTCGAGACTCTCCTCAGTATGGAGAACATTGATGTCTGTGCAGTAACAGAAACCTGGTTCAAGGCTCCCGAAAGCACCCCAGCAATACCAGGTTATACTTCATACCATACTCTTCGGCCACAAAACTCAAACCGAACCACAAAAGGAGAGGGAGTATCCATATACATCAAAAATACCCACACCTCCAGGTTAGTAGCACTGCACAAAGCAATGGAAACCATCCATGTGCAACTAACAGTGGGCAAAACTGCCTTTCAGTTTATAGCCTGCTACAGACCACCCTCCCAAACTTAGGAACCCCACTCGGCCTTCCTGAGAACACTGGAGAACATGAAGGTCTCTCCAAACACCATTATATTGGGTGACTTCAACTACCCAAACATTGATTGGGTAAACTACTCAAGCCCACACACCCTCGCCCAATGGTTCCTAGAATTTATAAACTCAAATGCTATGGAACAACTGGTCACCACCCTCACAAGAGGGGAAAACATATTGGATCTGGTCATCACAAACATAGGGACTCTATGTTCTACACCAGAGGTATACCCCTCACTGGTAAGGTCAGACCGCAAATTAATCTCACTAGACATCCATATCCCATCCCCACCCCCAGCCAAGGTAACCGCGGTGAAGAACTTCTCAAAAGCAAACTTCACACGTCTCAAAACTGAGGTGGTATCCTTCAAAGCCCCTGGGCCAGTGGAAAACACTGCTCAGACTGCAGAATCCTTCACAAACGCATTCTATGGACACCTACAGGAATGTATGGATTGTGCTATCCCAAATAAAACCAAGACTCACTCCTCCAAAGGCAGGAGTCCTGTCTAATGGACCCCAGCCATAAATAAGCTATACAACAAAAGGAGGAAGCTACTACATGATAAAGCAAAATCCCAAAAGGGGACGGCATCTCTGATCAGTACTAGCAAGAAGCTACGATCCCTCATAAAATCATCTAACGCCAGCTTCGAAAGAAAAATTGCACAAGATACCAAGGACAATCGCAAGGCCTTCTTTAGTTATGTCAGGAACCTGGGCGGCAACTCCCAGATATGTTCCGAGTTAGTGCAAAATGACAAAAAATACACTGAACCCACAGACATTGCCAACATCCTGGCAGACAGATTCAGTGCAAATTTCTCGACCCCATCCCCCCCAAAAGAGCAAATCTCCATCCCAACAGAGTGTAGCCTCCCAGACATCACAGATGAACAGGTGAGATCTGCCCTCTCCAAAGCAAAAAACACAGCATCAATGGGACTGGATGGTGTCCCGGGCTGAGTCTTACAAGAGCTACAAGATGAACTTAACCCTCACATTAAGTCACTGTTCAAGCTCAGCCTTACCACAGGATATGTACCCAAGGAATGGCATACAGCAACGGTGGTCCCACTCCACAAGGGAGGTGCCACAACGGACCCCGGAAACTATCGCCCTATAAGCCTGACTAGCCTGGTCTGCAAAGCTATGGAGCGTATCATCATGGAACTCATAAACAATGACATCAGAAACCTTCAGACACTGGATCCTACCCAGTTCGGCTTTGTTAAAGGCAGATCTTGCCTCTTGAACCTGGTCGACTTCTTTGAAACAGTTACCAGGGTCATAGATGAAGGGAAGGTAGTCCACACAGCCTACCTGGACCTCGCAAAAGCCTTTGACACAATACCCCACTCAGGTATCATAAATAAGCTCACTAAGTTAAATATCAACCCCTATGTCACAAGATGGGTTGTGAACTGGCTCAGGGATAGAACCCACATGGTCAGAATTGCAGGTGCCTTGTCAGACTCTAAACCAGTTACAAGTGGAATCCCAACAAGGTTCAGTCCTGGGACCTCTCTTGTTCTGTATTTATTTCTCTGAGGTAAAGGCAAACTCAGGAGGACTATGGCTGACCAAGTTCGCAGATGACTGCAAACTGGGTGCCATAATAGACTCTCCGGCTGACACAAGCATCCTTCAAAAGGGTCTCACAGAGACAGATAACTGGTGCCAAAGTCATGGCCTGAAGCTAAATGCTAAAAAATGCATAGTCATCCCCTTTGGGAAAAACAAAGTGCCCACAGACTACCACATAGGAGGCAACACATTAAGTACGGAGGAAGTAATTAGAAATTTGGGGACCCAAGTAGATAGTAATCTCTCCTTTGACAATCACGTTGCCAAAGTGGTTAGAAAGACCTTCTATATAACCCATCTCATCACGAAAGGTTTCACATCTAGATCAAGAGAAGTCTTTGTGCCACTCTATTCATCACTCATCAGGTCCATAATTGAATACAATGCCCCATTTGGGATGTACCTTACCCGACACCTGCAGCAACTGGAAAGACCCCAAAAGTACCTCACCAAGAGGATCAAGGGACTCAAACGGATGCCCTATGCAGTTAGGCTAAAGAAACTCCAGCTCTACTCAGTTGCTTACCGCCTATTCAGAGGCGATCTGTGCCTGACATATAAAGCCATGTCCAAACCAGAATTAATGGACATGCTCCACCTCAAGAAATCCAAATCCCTTAGAGCTACACGCTCCAGAGACTTAAACCTCAGCACAGAAATAAATAGGACATGCTGGAGGGTCAGATTCATATCCCAGAGACTCCCTTCACTCTGGAACAAAATCTCAGTCCAGGTTAGGCAGAGCCCCTCACTGACCCTCTTCAAGAGAAATCTTGACCAGTGGATGGGAGATTGTAAGTATACCCCCGGGATCTCTTCTGGGTCCCTACTAGACAGAGGCACAATAAACTAACCGTAAAGGGGCTATATTCTGTGACCTACTATTCAAAGGCACAGTCTGCAATTCTAAAAGGGTGGTGAAAGCCAAACACACTCTGGCTACGCTTATAAATGCCCTAGGGCAGATAGCCTAGTATCAACCTATGAACCTATGAAGAAGCTTCAAATGCTTGAGACATGTCAAATACAAATCTCTGATCATACAATTACGGCTGCTCATTCATCACTATCATCAACCCCTTCTTTTCCATTTCTCTACATGGGGTCGGGTTTCACATCAACTGCTGCCATCTCACCTGTTTCAATGCCATGCTCCTACCTTCATTGACAGATATGCCTGATTCTTTTTTCACGCAATCCATTCGTTTGCTGGATGCCCTTGTTTCCTCTTGCCTTCCTGCCTGTCCCAAATCTTTTCAACAGACTGCCTCTGCCTTCCTACACATATGCCAGAATCACCATAATCTGTTCTCTTTGATAATCTCTGCAACTGGTGCTATTTGCGCTTCTGCTCCAATGTCCTCCTTTCTTCATCTGTCCCACAGTGTGCATCCTACCACCCATCTCAGATACTTCACTTCCATCACCTTGTTTCCTCGACTGCTCTGCCTTCATGGGCCAGGTTTCTGTATCATATAGTAGTAGTGGTCGCAACACTGTTTTGTACACTTACTTTTTAACTTCTATGACATTTTTCTGTCACACACTACCCCTGACACTCTGTCACAGTTGGGTGCAGCCTCTCTGACTCTAGTTTTTACCTCCTTTGACAGCTGCTCATTCTTAATTTCTTCACTTTACATAAATTCCTGGGCCTTCTGCTAGAGGAGGCCCTGTCTGCTTTACAGGCCTTTCTTGAATCTGGAATTATTGATCTGGCTTCATTAAACATAATACTCCAATGCACCAACAAGCTATAAATGATATTTTCAAGCTAAAAGTCAATACTTACTTGCTGACAGTAAAATCAATCTTGCAGTAAATTCTCTTCGGATACATTTGAATCACTGAGCACTCTGAAGGACCTTAATTCCTTAAAACTCTGTCTGTTAAACTGATCATATTCATCCCTGTCTGAAGGCTGTGTTTTTCACCTGCTGGGCAATTAATAGCTAAGCCTACTCAACAAGGTGGTAGCAGTGTTACATGCTATGTTATATGTGGCTCTGCACAGCTGTTTTAAGTGCATTTCCACCTGATGAGATGCAGTAAATGAAGTGAAAGTCACTAAAATTCCCATGTGACAGTAACCAAGAACACTTTGGAGATGCTCTTATCTACCTTTAAACAAAGTTAAGCAATTCTGAAGCAGGATTAACCAAGACAAAAACATGATGGGGGTGAAAGGAAGTGCACTCTGCTCAAGTTGTTTTACATAGTTGTCAGTGATGGTTAGTCGCATATGCATGAGCAGTACGTCAACAATTGTGAAAGAACAAGGAAATAACATGGATGAACACCATTATACAAATATAATGCCATGAATTACTGCCTAATAAAGACTAAATTAAACTTTATGGTAGCCAAAACAAGTCTTTTGAGTTAAAACTCAAATAAGAGAGGATGCCGGGTTGCAGGGAGGGGCCAGTACTTTTTGAATATGGTCAGCACAGTAGTAAATTGCCTTGGGTTAGGATGGTTTAGTAAATATATAATTACTTCAATCCACCTCAGGAAATGTACACTTTAGCCCATCTCAGTCAATTAACATGACTCAACTATAGCAAAGCATATCTAGAAATGCAGAGGGGAATTATCATCCAACACAGACTGGTTGAATTCTGGATGACACCTTAGAGATGTAAGTGCACCACAGAGAAGCATAAAGTGAAAATACAATTCCTAATTTGCGTTCACAATCAGTGCCAGAAAAGTTGGAGTTAATATGCTCTACACCTGTATCTACCTCTTTCCCTTTCAAAATTCTTAAATACTGAGCATAACTCATGAGAGCAAGTGAGTGAGAAGTGCTGGCAATGGTCGAGTCCTACGAGAACACTGCAACACAGAGAGAAAATATGTGCCACACTTTAGTAGAATATGTGGTACATGAAGCACATGGATGCAAGTGAAGTAATACATTGGTTGCATTTCTGATATCACTAATGTTACCCTTAGTGGATAACATCTACTAATCCTATAAATGATGAAACAATGACTTAGAAACTTGTCTGGACTGGAATGATGGGTAAAACCTGGCAATAACTGAAGTGTGCTTAGTACATTTAATTGGCTAACTGTAGTCTGCTATCTGACAGCATCAGGGGAATGAGCCTCCCACCTCCACATGGGAAGTCTCCCAATTTCTTAGTAAAAACTGTGAGGAGTCAACAAATTTAACATTGTCTCTGAGTTTTCTGAAATACACTAGTTGCTTAAAAATTGAAAAAAACTAGAATCCTACCCAACAGGAACAAAAGGATATTTTAATTCCTAATTAAATTTTATTCTAAATGAAGGTTTCTGTGTACTTTTCTGCAAGCTTTGCCAAAGTGCCAGAGGATTTATCAAAGTTTCACTGGGGTCTATTGTATTTTGCTGTTCATTATATACTATATTTGTTGGTGGTTATATATGATATTTTAATTCTAACCTGCCTGGATGTTAGTAACAAAAGTTACTAGACAGCTAAAATGTCTTTGAAATTCCTTTATTAATTATTTATTAATTAAAAAGAGAAACTCTTATAACCCAGACGCACAGCCATACCTTCAGTGTAATGAAGGGGGTAGTTGTCCCAGGCACAAGCTGTAGTTGTTGATTAGGCAAATGTGTAGTACCAAGATTCACTCCAGAAACTATGACACTTTAAATTAAGGTAGTTGTTAGCCTACAGTAACAAGGAGCTTGTATAAGCTACCTGATGCATTTCAGAGAACTTTTTAGTCTTTTACAAACTTTTTGTTTTTAGGCTTCTCAATTTGAGGTTTAGGAGGGCACAGGATGAACAACATTTGACCTGGTATGGCTGTTCCCAGAATGATACAGAAAATCAAGGAAAATCTTACATAAAAATAGGATGCAGCTTCACATTATTACTAAATATCTGCACATTATCTCATATAAGCTTCATCTCCCCATTAATAGGTCTAATGTATTGAGCTGAAGAGCTGGTGTTGTGATTTTTCTAATGTATTCTCTATTTAAACTGTAAACAAAGTACAGATCAGTATTGATAGAGGTCTCTTAACAAAGGCAACTCCCACAAACCAGCAGTGGGCTTTTGCAAATGCTTTAGTTAGGGATTAGTTTTTTGTGTTGAGGATAATGGAGGTTTTACTATTCATGGAAATATATTAGATCCTTCAGCTAATCTCACTAGGAGGTTGTGAGGTTAGACACAGGGAGCAAAACTAGTTTATGGAAGCTTTAATGTTATTAAGGCTTTGTTAAGTATTTCTTATTAACTACAACAGCTACTTTCAAAAGTTTTCCATGGCACATATACTGAAAGCACTACACCAGTTAGAATGACAGTTATGCTAATCAGTGCACTGAGTAGACAAGTAGTCTGTCAACTTCCTTCCAAACTACTCAATACAAATATATGCAGTGGATATAAAAAGTGTACATACCCTTGTTAAAATGCCAGGTTTTTATGATATAAAAAAATGAGACCACAATAAAGCATTTCAAAACGTTTCCCACCTTTAATGTGACCTATAACCTGTATAATTCAATTGAAAAACAAACAAATCTGTTAGGGGAAAAAATATAAAAAATAAAACACATACAATACTCTGGTTGCATAAGTGTGCACACCCTTAAACTAATACTTTGTTGTGTGTGCACACCCTTAAACTAATACTTTGTTGAAGCACCTTTTGATTTAATTACAGCATTCAGTCTTCCTGGGAACACACCTGCCATCAATTAAAGAGACTCTGATTAACCCCAAATAAAGTTCAGCTGTCCTAGTAGGATTTTCCTGACATTTACTCAGTTCCCTGCTGCAGCAAAAGCCATGGTTCACAGAGAGCTTACAAAGCATCAAAGGGATCTCATTATTAAAAGGTATAAGTCAGGAGAAGGGTACAAAAAAATTGCCACAGCATTGGATACACCATGGAACACAGTGAAGCAGTCATCAAAAAGTGGAGAAAAAATGGGACAGCAGTGACATTACAAAGAACAGGACGTCTCTCAAATATTGATGAAAAGACAAGATGCAAACTGACTATGGAAGCTGCCAAGAGACGTACAGCAACACTGAAGGAGCTGCAGGAATTTCTGGCAAGTACTGGTTGTGTACTACATGTGACAACAATCTTCCATATTCTCGAAATGTCTGGACTACGGGGTATGGTTGCAAGACAGAAGCCTTTTCTTACACAGAAAAGCATCCAGGACCAGGTAAAATTTGCAAAATACATCAAGTCTCCCAAAAGCATGTGGGGAAAATGTGTTATGGTCTGATGAGACCAAGGTTGAACTTTCTGGTCACAATTCCAAAAGGTACAAAAACAACACCTCGCATCACCAAAAGAACACCATCCTCACGGTGAAGCATGGTGGTGGCAGTATCATGCTTTGGGGTTGTTTTTCTTCAGCTGAAACTAAGGCTTTAGTCAAGGTGGAGGGAATTATGAATAGTTCCAAATACCAGTCATTTTGGTCCAAAACCTTCAAGTGTCTGCTAGAAAGCTGAAGATTTTCTTCTATCTTCTATTTAATGACAAGAATAACCACATTACTGTCAATATCAGGTTACTACTCCCACTTATCTAAGTGGAAGTCAGAGAAGTGACTGACAGCAGTTTGTCTGATTGATAATGCAGTGAAACTTTTTTAGCTGAAATCTACTTTCAATAAACAACGAATATGTACTTTTCCCCACAGCTGTGCAATTGTGGTTTGTTATACTTAAATCAGGTAAAAGGGTTTCCCACTAAAAAGGGGGAGACTGTCTGAATATTCACTCAAAATTGGTTTTAGCAAAGTGATTTTGTGGTTTCTTCAATAGGAAAATTAAAAGTCAATCATCACAATCCATCCAAGTCAATGCCCTAAAGGACCTACCTCTGTTATCAGAACACAGTTTTTAGAGAAGACTACCTTACTGAAATCTACAATATTTTTAGAAAAAATCACGAGGCAATTCTTCAGTACTTCCCATTTTTCTTAAATTATTAATCTTAGGTCTTCATCTAATCTTGAAAAAATGTGATGTTCAATGTTGTTATAAAAAACTTAAAGCCAACATTATTCACTACTCAAAAGCGTGCAACTACTTAAAGTTGTAAACTTTCTCTTAAAACCAACTCTGTCAATCTTTTAAATATAGCTATACTTACTGCTCACCATATTTACACAGTAAAGTCTTTAAAGGGTGAAGGTAAACCAAGTTAGAATTGTTTTGTGTTCTTTTCTTTGAGAATGATAAACAAATACAACCTCCAGTGTTGCTGCCAGTGCCTCACCGTTGTAAATTTTAAACATCAACATAAGATCCCCTCTTAATAACCTATAATGAACTGAAAAAGTCTAATACTCATAGTCTATCATTATAACAAATTTCTACCACCACCTACCCACCTTGTAAAAAATGTACTTTATCCAGTTTCCCTACTTGTGTCCTTATAAAAAAGGTGCCACAATACTCAAAGTGGTCTTACAACTGTCATGTAAATTGGAATTAAAACAGTAACATCCCTACCCGAGATAAACTTTTACTATGTTCTGTAACTCATATGCTTTCTGAAACACGCTTCTAAGGTGGTTTTCAAAGCTTAAATTGTCATCAACCAAAACACCCAAATCTGATACAATTATTTGCTGTTCGTATGCTGTCGGTGAATATGGGCATTTCTGATTTTTCTTCCCAAAATGTAGAACAGTATAGTTTTAGCACTGATAGTCATACCATTTGACTTAATCCATACATAAGGTTTATTTGAGTATCCCAATAATACACACAATTTTTTTAATATTGCTGATGATCGCACCAACCTTTGTATCATCAGCAAACCCCATTAATTCCACTGAATAAGCAGAAACTTACACCACTGCATTATACAAGCATATGAATAGCTGTAGATGTGCAGCTGTTCCCTATAGGAACAAGCACAAGGCACACCCCAGAAACAAACCCATATGACAGAACTATAACATTGACAAACTTTACAATAAAAAGAAGAGGATTTTGATCAAATGTAAGAAGAGTAATTCCCAGAGTGATAGACCCTTGTAGATGAAATAAACAAAAAATCCAGGAACTTAATAAAAGCAAAGTTTGAGGCTAAAACAGCTACCCAAGTCAAAGACAATCACATGATGTTGACAGTCTCAAAAGCATAACACAGCAATGCACTGTGCTAATAGTGGACAACGTTACCTACACTGAGGCTGAAGATAAAGACAACCTAGTGACTGATAAATTCAGCTTCAACTTTACCCCTCTCCCCTCCATATGTCCTTCAAGATGTATCCGAAACTAGCTCACCTCCAACTATCACAGAAGACCAAGTCCTAAAAGCTCTATCAAAACCTAAAGATACTGCATCGACAGGTCCTGACAATATCCTTGGATGCATCTTAAACAATATGAAGCATGATATACCTCTAACACTGGTCAACTTCAGCCTCCATATAGGTTTTGTACCAAGAAAATGAAGAACAGCTATAGTCATTCCCTTGCTTACAACAGGTTCTTCCACAGACCCAGCCAGTTGCAGACCTGCAAGTCTGACCAGCCTCATATGTAAAACCATGAAAAGACTTACCGTGGAACTAATCAATAATGGCTCAGGGAACCTCCAAACACTGGACCTGTCTCAGCTGGATTCATCAATGGCAGATCATGCTTACTCAGCCTGGTGGACTTTTTTGTAAAGGTCACCAAAGCAATGGATGAAGGTAAAATGGTACACACCGCAATACCTTGACCTAGTCAAAGCTTCTGACACAATCCCCCATTCAGGTATAACAGAAAAGTTGAATAAACTGGGAATAAACCTCTATGTCACCCAATAGGTTCATAGGTAGGTACTAGGCTTTCGGCCCTGGGGCCTATACAAGCCCAGCCAAAAAGCTACCCTGGCTTTTGCCACCCAATAAAATTATTTTCCTGTGCCACTGTCAAGCAGAGCCACAGAGGTGATCCCCGGGGTGAATTTCCTATTTCCCATCCAATCATCAAGATTTTTCTTGAAGAGTGCTAATGAGGAGCTTTGTTTGATATAGACAGGTAGTTTATTCCAGAGTATGGGAAGTCTCTGGGACAGGAATCTATCCCTCCGGCATGTTCTGTTTATTGTGGTGACAAGGTTTAAGTCCTTTGAATTGTTAAATGACTTACAGATAGCACACAAAATCAAAATAGGGAAATTACCTTCACAAAGAGACCAGTCACAAGCAGAGTTCACCATAGGTTCTGTGCAAGGAACTCTCCTATTTGGCATATACTTCTATGAAGTAAAAGCCAGTACCAAGGGGCTATGGCTGACTAAGTTTGCAGACAACTGCAAGCTAGGAGCAGTCAGTGAATCTCCGAATGACTTAGTCATCTTGCAGGAAGGTTTGTCTCACATAAATAACTGGTGCCAAAATCATGGACTGAAACTAAATGCCAAAAATGCATTACTGTATCCTTTGGGAAGTCATCAACCCCAGGGAACTACCACATCGACAATAAGCCCCTAACAGTTGATTCAGTTGTTCGGGCTTTGAGAATTTATGTGGACAGTGACCTAACCTTCCACCAAATACCCATTGTCATAAGAAAGTCCTTCTATACTGTAAAGCTTATTAAAAAGGGATCATGTCTAGATCTAGGGATGTCACTGTCACCTTTTAGTCAGTCTTCCTTAGGTCAGTCACTAAGTATAATGCGCCCTTTGGCATGTACTTGTCCAGACAAGTACAACAACTGAACACCTACAGAGATATCTTACTAAAAAGATACAAAGCCTAAACAATATGTTATACATGGATCGACTGAAAGCCCTATCACTATACTCTGTATCCTATGGGCTGCTAAGAGATGACCTGTGTCTGGTATACAAGGCATCCTCTGACCCAATACTGATGCATATACTGCACGTCAACAAGTCAAATGGAATTAAAAATACTAGGTCTAGGAATCTAAACCTCTTCCACAACATCAACAGAATGGCTTGGAGGGACAGGTTTATCTCACAGAGGATACCGCTGGCTCTGGAACAGACTCCCTATCCACATAAATCAAAGCTCATTTAATTTAATTTAAGCTCATAATCAAGCAGAACTTGGATCTAAGACGAGAAACAGAAAATGTATCTTTGGTCTGCCCCCTATACTACTAAAGGACAGAGGCAACTACTAAATGCTTTATCTCATGCATGGGTCCCTTCAAGTTATCTATAGTATAAGCCTAGTTATTATCATCACTACAGGTAATATATAATTATTGACCACAGGATGGGCAAGGCCAGTCTAACAGCTAATGGGATAGGTTAATTCAAGCACCAAAAGGGAAATCTGATTGGCTTAAAATGGCACACAAAGGAAGCTAGCCTAATACTTACCTATGAACCGATTTACTCAGCAACACTTGCCAAGCAGTTGGTAATATTGACATAAACATCTCAAATGATAGTATGCCCACAACTGAAGTCAGAGGTTTCCCAGCTATAATTTCCTCATCTGAAAATCCAGTCTCTAATATGTACATTCCAGCTCCTCCCTTTTACACCAGGTAGCTACCCAATTAGTGGTATATAACTTTGGACTCAAGGACTTCAATGTTCTTTCAATTTCAATGCATGGGACTGTCAAATGCCTTAGTAACATCTAAGTAAACTACATCAGTTGATAACCTCATATCCAGTGTACACACTGGACTTGAGTAGAAACTAACCAAATTCCTGTACATGAGTGCCCTGCAGTAAAACCATACTGATAGCCATCTAACCCAGTACTAGTATACATTATTAACATTTACTGATAATCTTTTCAAAGCACTTAAGTTAAACTAACTCATCTATAACTATCTTCACTGGTAGGATTAGTACACTACTGAACTGGCACCACTGTAGCCTTTTTTCCATATACAGACAATCTGTTTCAAAACAACTTCACGATGGGATGTATGTCAAACAGGAGACTAATCTATCTGCAATATTGCTGGAAAAAAATATATATATAACCAGTCCGGAAAAACTGCTGAATTAGGCTTAATCCTTTTTATTACATCACAAACACTTTTTTGTTGTGTCTTTCGGGTTTCCCGGTTAGGGGTCGCCACAGCGGAACTCCAGTCCGCTAATGACTGGCAGTAGATTTTTTACATGCCGAGTTGCCGGCCCTGACGCACAACCTTCAAATAAGGTATGCCCATTCATGCATGTCTCCACACAGAAGACGCTTTAGCTGAGAATCGAACAGGACGTCTTACTGTGAGGCGACAAGGCTACCGCAGCACCACCACACTATTGTCAGATATTACTGGGCAAACCTTGCCCTATTATAAGCAACAGAAAACACCCTGTCCCTGGGTTTGCCAAACTTAAAACTAAAAAAAAAAATTTTCACTAATTAGTAATCTTCATTCCAATAATCTGATTTCTTGATGGCCTAAATGAACACTGTCCTTACAGTAACAACATTTTGTTTATTCTAGATCTAGATCTTGCCAAATAGTAATATTAAATATAACAAAACATCCAAGGCCATGGTAGACATAAAACAAAGGCAAGACGCATGGAAATTGAGCACTTTTGTTCTTTCATTTCAGTAGAACTTCATCAGAAAAATATTTTAATAACAGTGCTGTATTGAGTACTTAGAATAAACAGGTTTTCTGAAGACACAAAAAAACTTTTTTTACACGTGTAAGAACCACTAAAGATAAAGTTTGAGGTAACAAATTGACATGATTGGATGCAACTGATTGGTTACATTTTATTCAACAGGATTGGTGCAAATAGATATATTTCTAAACAGTAGATTGGTTGTCAATGAAAGCGCTTAATTTCCATGCATCTTGCTTCTGTTTTATGTCCACCATAGCCTTGGAAGTTTTGTTATATTTAGTTTCTTCTCTTATTAATCTGTTTTTAGCAAATAGTAATATTACTTAAGATCAAGAAACAAGCTTGTGTGACTTCATTAGTCATTTCTCTTGCATCACTTTCATTGCACCTTGAAACTTTGGTACTGGAAAGAGGTCATAGAAAAATGTTTAAAATCCTACCTTTTTACTTAAAATAAGAAGTCCCTTAACTTTATTCATAAAGTTTACTGTATGTGTTTTACCATCCAGCTATTATCACTATAGCATACTCGTTCTTACTGTTCATTAATATTTTAGCATTTCCATTCATCCCATCAATATGGAAGCCTCCATAATCAAAAGTTGCAGAAAATTCTGCACATCTCCTCTGTAATTCTCTATGGCTGCAGTATTATCAATATTACTACAGAAATATTCCAGGCTTTCCTCATTTTCCACATAGCCTGCTAATGTCCTACATCATTTCTTTCTTCCTATCTCTGTATCACTCCCCACTGTAATTAAAACCTCATTCCATAATCATTTGTTTTTGTACTGACTTACTACTGAGATGATCAGAGTTGCATGGCATCAGTAGCTAGGCTATTAATATTATTAGTATCCTTTGTTATGTGCTTACATGTATTACCAGTCTCAGCCCTATTGTCATTCACAAATGTTCTCTAATGTAGAGGCAGAAGAATCTTCTAATTTGAGGAATTATTAAGACAGAGGATTATAACAAACTCCTTACATTGTTCACTTGTTTCAATTAGTTCTTTCCAACTAGTGCCAACAATCTGTGCCTCCTTGTTTTTTTTTTTTTTTGCTTCTTTTACAACTGGAAAGATATGTTTATTTATACTTACCTCAGGGTTTGTCTACATTCTTTACCCACAGATACACAATCAACAGTACATCTAGCACATTTGCTATTTTCCAAGTCACACATTCTACCACATTACCATACACACAGCACTGCAGACAAAAATGTAAAAAGTCGCTCCCGACCACATACTCTCAGCAGAATTTATCCATTTCCTCCACAGTGCAGTCAAGTCAAGAGAATCAGCCAGCAGTAAAACAAATACAGAAATGTGTCTTTGAATAAACATTGAAATATACTTTACCTAGTTAAAATATCTTAGCAGTGAAATACATTTAGCACATTCCTTTTCTTTCCTCACCTGCCAACATGCTTAACATGCAAAGTCAAGCAGAGAACGTCTTTGCATTTTCTTGTGGCACCAGATGTGTCTGTTAGTGAAGGGTGGGCTAAATAAAACTCCCTGGTGGTCTATTGGTTTTCCACTCCTCTACAGTCGCACCTAAATTGAGGGAGAGTTCTCCACAGTATCTTTAAAAAGATGTAAGGAGAAAAAAAGAGGTTATGTTCTTACCATTACATTAGATCTGCATTGTCATCTTCCATCCTTCTCAATTTGTGGATTACCAGAACTGAATTGGATTTGAAGTTGGCATCTCAGACTTTTCAGCCTTGAAGCTCCACCTCCTCTACTTATAATGCTCTGCCTGCCTTCTTTGAATCTATTCAGATCAAGTTTGCCCATTCCATACTCCTGAGCAACCCCATCACTGAATATAGAAGTTCCCCAAAAGAATGAGGAGTCCCAACAATATTCAGAAAACAGAAAGGACTGCTGTGTAAGCACATCAAGCACAAGCTTTGGGCAAGTCTGCACAGCCAGTCAGAAGTCTCATGACAAAAATGGCAACTTGGATTGGAAAGAATATAGAAAAACCTCCGGTAAACCACCACGACAAAATCCAATTTGTAAGGACTACTTTGCAAGGACTTTAGACATTTTATTCCTTATTTTCACGTTTGTTTTAGCACAATAAATTTCGTTGTCTTATTTGCTGTCCGCATTGGATTTTTGTCGTGGGGGTTTACCGGAGGTTTTTCTTCGTTGTTCGTCACTTCTCACTGGTAAACCTTCAACAGTGTGAGAAGAGTTTTTTCCTTGATTTGGAAGGAGGAAGAAAGAAGAGAGGAATGGCTGAAATGGACAGAAGAACTCAAAAAGGATCTACCATTATGTTAAGTACATAACTTTCATATCCAATGTTGTCTTTTCCATCCATCTCAAGCTGTAGAACACAGTCCCCAGCCAATAAAACCCCAGGGTGGCATTAGGTGAGAACATTACAAAAAATGGTAGTGCCAAAGGAGGAACTGGATCTAGACTGAATATCCAATTTGTAATGGCTTACAAAGATACCAGTACTAGACCAAGTAGCAGCTGCACAAATTTCATCTGAGGAGGCTTGGGGAAAGAAGGCCATTGACGTGGCAACTGCCAGAGCAGAATGAGCCTTAGGCTTACCAGAAGATGGAAAGTACAGTTGTGTACACTTACCATAAATGTAGATGTTCAAGTGTATACACTGTTGCTGTCATCACACTTGGGTTATCCTGTCAGGGGTAGCCCTCAGTCGTCCCGAATACCAGAGGCTTAGTATTTCTGCCTCGGTTGCTTTTGCTCCAGAACTGATGTCAGGTCGTCAGTGGTATAAAATCAGGCAGCCGATGCCATTACATCAGTTTTTCTAGCCCCAAATGTCAGGAGCCCCCAAATAGGGAGCTAGGTTATGGTGGAAGAACACCTCCAGTAGAAAGTAATTACCAAAAAAAACTGTAATGACTGAGGAAGAGAGAGAGACAAGGGGGATGGAGGATGGGAAACCAGGACTGCAACAGTGAATACACTCAAACATCTACATTTATCGTAAGTGTACACAACTGTACTATGTTCTTTGTGTTTCACTATTGCAGTCATCACACTTGGGTTGACTCCCAAAGCTGAAGAAAAGGGTGGAGGCAGTCAAGAAGACTGGGGGCTGGCTAAGATGCCCTGCAAGACTGTGGTTGCAAAGCCTGCCCTAGATTTGGAGAAGATAGGCAGGTGGTAATGCTTGGTGAAGGTATGAACAGAACTCCATGTTGCAGCCTCCAGGATGTCCCTGGTAGGGACCCGTCTGAGAAAAGCTGCAGAGGTGGAGGTTGCCCTGGTGGAATGTGGTCTGGCCCCTCTTAGGGGATGGTTTCCTGTGGTATTTGTAGCAGAAATGGATACAGTGTGCTATCCATTTGGTGATTGTTTGTTTAGATATGGTATTGCTCTCTGCCCTTGCTGCAAAGCTGACTAGCAATTGGTCAGTTTTCCTAAAAGATTTAGTCCTACCTAGGTAGAATCTGAGCTGTCTGTGCACATCTAGAGAATGCAGAATCCTTCCCCCCTTGTTTTGTGGGTTAGGGAAAAAGGTGGGTAAATGAATAGATTGGTGGACACCACTTTAGGCATGAAAAGTTGGGTTAGTCCGGAGGGAGACCCTGTTAGCATGAAAAATGATGAAGGGCTATACTGCAATGAGTGCTTGTAGCTCTGAAACTCTTCTAGCTGAAGTGATGGCCACAAGCAAGGATGTTTTCCAAGAGAGGAATTTTTTTAACTCTGCTGAAGCTGCAGGCTCAAGGGGGGGGGGTGGTAGTATGAGCTTTTCCAGGACAAAGTTAAGGACCCAAGCTGGGGTAGGAGCTCTTCTGTGTGGTCTTAAATTGTTAGCCCTCTTAGGAACTGTTTGATGAGAGGGTGAGAAGAGAGAGGTGGCTCTGTGATGTAATGTGCAGAGATGGCAGAGGCATAAATTTTAATGGAAGACAAGGATAGGCCCCTGTGTAGTAGGTCTGGTAGGTAAATCCAGGATGAGACGTAGGAAGGGCTGTGTTCTTTCAGCTCCTTTAGCCTGGATCCAGGTGCAATACCTTTTCCACTTGTCAGCATAGGATTTTCTTGTGCTGGGGTGTCTGGCCTCACGTATAACATCCAAGACTTGCTTACTTAGGCTGACAACTGGAGGAGAGGTCAGGGAATAAGCCAGGCTGCGAGGTTCACGGTCTGCAATTGTGGATGCATGAATTCTCCATTCTGCTGGGTCAGGAGAGTTGGGATCTGAGGTAGGTGGCAGGGGTGACAGACTGCGCAGCAGTGGGTACCATTGCTGGTGTGGCCAATCTGGGGAAATCAAGATTGCTCTTGGTTTTTCCTCTCTTATTTTGAGTAGTACCCTTGAAAGTAGAGGTAGAGGGGGAAATGCATAGATCAAGAGGTTTACCTCTTGGAAGGACAGGGCATCCACTTTCCAGGACTTGCTGTGAGGTTCCCTGGTGCAGAATTTGATGAGCTGGTGATTGTTGTGGAAGGCAAAGAGGTCCACCTTTGGGATGCCCGATTCCTGGGTTACAAGGTTGAAAGTGCTGCGGTCTAGCTGCCAATCATGTGGGTGTAGGAGGTTTCTATTTAATTTGTATGCCAGAGAGTTTTGGGAGCCTGGCAGGAATTCTGCTTGCAGGTGAATTTGCATGCCTGAAGCTGTGTGCCAAAGGGTCATGGCGAGCCTGAAGAGGGGGATAAGAGTGAGTTCCTCCCTGCTCGTTGATGTACCACATCACTGTGGTGTTGTCTGCTTTGCTCAGTAGAGGCCCCGGGGAGAGAAGGGGCCTGAAAGCTGTCAAAGCATGCTGAACAGCTAACATCTCTTTTTGGCTGATGTGCAGCTGTATTTGATTTGGGCTCCAATGGCCCTGAATGCACGTGCCGTCCAGATGTGCACCCCAGGCATAATCTGATGCACCTGTGGTTAGGGTCTGGGTGGCGTGGGGTTGTAAGAAGGGAAAACCCTTGTTGTGGTTGCATGCTGCTACCCACCAAAGAAAATCTTTCCTTAGACAGGGTATCATAGGTATGATAGTTTTCAGGTCCCGAGAGTGTTGACACCAAAGGCTTTTTAGGTACCAATGATGTTTCCTCATATGCAGTCTGGCATATGGAATGAGTAGAATGAAGGATGCCATGAACCCTAGAGCTTGCAGGATTTTCCTTGCGGATAACTGGGTTCTGGTGGCTAGTTGAGAGAAGTAGCCTGTCAGATAGGCTTGTTTTTCTGGAGTAAGGAATGCCATCTGGGAAGCTGTGTCCAAACTTTCTCACAGGAATACAATTTTCTGAGTGGGTACTAGCTTGGATTTCTTTTCGTTTATAGTGTTTCTCACAGAGAGGTCAATAGGTGCTTTACAAAGGTCAGGTGCTGTAACAGCTTTCCCTGACTGTCTGCCTGAATCAGGCAGCTGTCTAAGTAGGGGTAAATTTGAATATTCCTTTGTCTGCAAAAAGCAATTGGCTGGAGCCAGGCATTTTGTGAAAACTCTGGCAGCAGTGGATAAGTCAAAGGGAAGCGCAGAGAACTGAAAGTGTATAGATCCAGCTCTGAAACTGAGATATTTCCTGCAGGAATCTCTGATTGGGATATGTAGGTAGGCCTCTTTTAGGTCTAGGGTGGCTAACCAAGCATCCTTGGATAGCATAGGAAGAAGTTACTGGAGGGTGAGCTTTTTGAATATTGGTATCACCAGGAAGGTGTTTAGAATTGATAGATCAAGGATTGGGCGCCAGGAGCCCTCTTTTCTGGGTACCAGGAAAAGCGTGGAATAAAAATCTTGGCCTATCTGGTCTGCAGGAACAGGTTGTATTGCTCTCATGGAGAGCAGGGAATGGACTTAGTTTCGTGCCTCTGCCCACTGGTTTGGAGGAAGATCTGGGAACCCTTTTGGGGTGGGTAGTGTGTTGAAAAAAAATTTGTATCCCTGGCATATTATGTTAAGAACCCATCGGTTGTTGGTGATAGAGGCCCAGTTTTTGGCATCGGAGGAGAGTTTTCCTCCTAGGAGCACAAACAGGTGGGCAGAGGTAACAGGTGGAGATGTAAAGTCACTGTGAGTTTTTTCCATAAGGGGGTGGCTTAGCACTCCCTGTTTTTGAAGTGGAGGAACTCCACTGCTTGGATCTCTGCATTCTCTGGGCCTGCTGTCTGGGATGGGGTCTGCTTCCGCTAGTTCTTGTCTGAGCTGGTCTTGAAGGTGCTGGAAAGGACCAGTGCTTGGAGGGGCAATGCCTACTGAACCTTGGAGGCTGGACCTGCAAGAAGTCTTTAACTGTCTGCATAGATTTAGCTTTTTCTTCTATCTTTTTTAAGACCTCTTCTGACTTGGTGCCAAACAAATTGTCTTTGTTCAATGGTGCGTCCAATAGTTTTGATTTGACATGGTCTGGCAAGGTCTGTTAATTAAGCCAAGCAAATCTTCTAAGTACAGAACCTGTGACTGGTGCCCTGCAGGATGCTTCCAGGGTGTCAAAGTCACATTGCAAGGTGTGTCTAGTAACTTGGCTTGCTGAATGCATAAGCTCCTGTAACTCTATTTTCTGCACAAGCTGGAAAAGTAAATATTTTTTGATTAAGGAGTTCCATGGTATGTTGCTGGTATTTCAGCATGTGGAACTGACAATTTAGTGCTCTAATGGCAAGCATTGCAGATGTGTATACTTTTTTACCCCATCTGTGTAAAGCTTGGGAATCCCTGTCCAAGGGGGTGGGATTCTTAGCTGTGGTTGCTTTTATTCCTTTAAGTCCTTGAGAGATGACCTCTGGGTCAGAAGTAGGATTCCTAAAAAGAAATTTGTGAGAGTCAGGGACTCTGTAATACCTGTCAGGCTTCCTGGGAGTAAGAGGAAGGGTGTCAGGAGTTAAACTGGATTCCATAAAAACATCATCCACAACATCCAGGACAGCAGGAATGGCTAAATGTTTGTGCTGTGGTAAATCTAAGAATTCCCTGAGTCTCTTTTTGGACTGAGGATAGTCCTGGCACTCCCACTGGAAATGCTCCCTTAAAGTATGTAGGGTTTCACCAAATGAAAATCCGCTGGAGAAGAAGTAGAAGGAATGGATTCTTCTGCATCTGAATCCTCATAAGCAGACAAGGGTTGCATGTCTTCACATTCAGAAACCTCAGAGTCATCGGATTCCTGGTCTGAGAAAACTGCTGGGGACAAGTTTTTTTTTCTTTTGGAAGGGGTTGGCAGGCTACCCCTAATAAGCAAGATAAGGTCTTCCGCCATTTTAAGCATTTGAGATTGAGGCATGGAAGCAGGTGCTTGAGCATGGGTAGTTGTTTTTTTTAGGCGTAGTTTGTAACCTGGGCCATAGAAACTCGGTAGCTTTAGAAAGAACTGAAGATGTGAAAGAATTCAGCAGTTTGTGTCGAGTATCGGTAGTGCGAAGAACTTTCTCAGAAGCCAGTGGCTGCTCAGTGACTCTGGACCCATCCATAGTAGAGACATCTGCAGGATACTTAGTCAAAGAAGAGCTGCGCGGCATACCAGACACCGGACGGGTCTCAATAGCGGCCTGCGAATCCACAGAAGTGGGCATCAGGGGCTGCAAAAACGCCTCACTGAGGACCGGTGAACTGGCGACTAGCTTAACAAAAGCGTCAGCAGTTTTGGACCTGTGCAGTCTGTCTCTGTCTTTATCTTTATGTTTTTTCAGAAAATTGGTAGTCGGATGGCTTACCAATGCCATTTCAGAATACGGAGGTTGAGAGTGAAAATATTTAGGTTCATAGGTTCATAGGTTCATACTAGGCTATCTGCCCGAGGGCATTTACAAGCCTAGCCCATAGTTTTGTGGCTTACGCCACCCCTTTAGTATGGGGAACTATACCCATTATTTTGCTGTGCTGTTAGCTACAATAAGGGCCTGATGACGTATAGTTCTGCCATTGAACAAAGCACAAAACCGACAGCGAGGGAAGTCGTGGTCTGGGCCTAAACAGGTGATGCAGTAAGAATGGAAATCTCGGTGTGGTATTTGCTTTCCATAGCCGAGACAATTGTTAATTTTTTCTGACATCGGTTAGAGCAAGAAAAAAGGATCCTCAACGGGGTACTAAGCTTTAGAAGATTTCAACTTCAATTCTGAAACGAAAACTCAGGTAGCGGCCGACTGATACTCGTGTGAACTGCTTCTGCTTCGGGCTCCTCGGCAAGAAAGACTGACGTAATGGCTTCGGCTGCCTGATTTTATATACCACCGATGACCTGACGTCAGTCCTGGAGTGACAGCAACCGACGCAGAAATACTAAGCTTCTGGCATTCAGGCCAACTGAGGGCTACCCCTGGCAGGATAACCCAACTGTGATGACTGCAACAGTGAAACATGAAGAACATCTGCTTTTGAACAAGTATAATAGAAATCCATCTAAATAATGTCACTTTAGAAACTGGCTTACCCAGCCAAGGTCTGGAAAAAGAGATAAAAAGATGACTAGATTTCTTGAAGAACTTAGTTGTGTCCAAATAAAATCTCAACTGACATTGAACACCGTAAGAGTGAAGCAAATATTCACCCTGGTTACTGAAGCTGGGGAAGAAAACAGGTAAATGAATAGGCTGAATCAGATTTAACATGGAAGCCATTTTGGGTAAAGAGGAAGGATAAGTATATATCCTGTCCTTGTGAAATACAAGATAATGCCTAAAGTTCTAACAACTTTCTAGCAGAAGTAACCACAACAAAAACAAGGTCTTCCAAGACAGCGACTTCAAGTGTATGGAAGCTGCTAGCCGGAATAGGGTGTCAAAGTTTGCAAAGAAGAGTCAAATCTCAAAAAGGAACAGAATTCCTGACAAAGGTCTAAGAACCGCCCCTTTTAGAAAAGCCTTTGACAATCTGAGAGAAGTGAAAGAGGCGCTATTCATGCCAACAAAAAAATTAGAAATGGCAGCTAGTTGTGCATTAATAGTGGAACAGATGAGTCTCCAGTGAAACAAATCTGCTGGGAAATCTAAACTTACATCCAAAGCAGCAGGGAAAGGGTCCATGCCATTAGAAGTTGCCCATACAGAAAAAAATGCTTCCATTTGCTGGAATAAACTTTCTAAGTAGAAGGCTTTCGGGAAGATGATAGAATGAAGTAACTCTTTTAGAAAGCTTGGGATCTCTGGTCATCATGGGAATAGGCAGAACCAAGTGGTCAACTTAAGTGCCTAGAGATTTGGGTGAGACTGGCCTGAAGAGTGTGAGATCAGATCCAGAACCCATGAAGGGTATCTCATTAGAGTCCACAGGCAGGGAAGCCAGACCTGTCTGTTCCAAAAAGTGGTAATGAGAATGACAGTCACTCTATAATGGACTGCTTTCTCAAGAACTTTTTACAAAGAAGGGGTTGGAGAGTAAGCGTAAAGGAGACCTGGGGGCCAAGCATAGAGAAAAGTGACTGACCATCCTGGGAAAACTAAGGGGGAAACAGTTGCTGCATTTGGTGTTGGCAGGGGAAGCAAAAAATGTCCCAGCAACTAAACACCCTCACTGCTATCTATGGAATGAGGGACATTTTTGAGGCACAATCATGCTTCTTCTCAATCAGTCTGTCGAGACATTGGACATAACCTACTGCCACATACTCATGGTCTCTTGACACAGGGGATATGACCAGGTTTCCCTTTCCTGGTTTACACAGCATAGCACTGATGTGTTGTTGGATTGAACAGCAATCACATCCTTGGGAAGAGCATTCTGGATTGCCTGCAACACTAGGAGTGTCGCTCATCTCCAAGACACTGATGTGAAGACTGGCTTATGACTCTTTCCAGGCATCTTGAACTGTCTTCCCTTTCAAAATGCCCCCTCCCCCACCCCAGGAGAGTGAAGCATCCATGGAAACTGTGGCTTGACGTAGAGGAAGAATAAATAGGTGACCTGCTTGTACAAGATGCGACTCTAGTCACCAGGTAATGTGGAGACAGCATAAGTTGGTAAGATGGATGGGAAAGTCCCTAGAATGAGATAAGATTGGCCACTGAACATCCAAGGTCCAGTGTAGGACTTGTATATAAAATCTTGCAAAAGCAACAAGACAAATTGACACAGCCATTAAGCACAGGAGCTGAAGAATGTACAGTTATGTACACTTACCATAAATGTAGATGTTCGAGTGTATTCACTGTTGCAGTCATCACATTTGGGTTATCTGCCTGCAGGTAGCCCTCAGCCGGCCTGAATACCAGAGTCTTGGATTCCTGCGTCAGATGCTGTCTCTTCTTCCATGACATCAGGTCATCAGGGGTATAAAACATGCAGCCGATGCCATTACATCAACTTTTCTTACCCCAGATGTCAGGTGCCCCCACAATAGGAAGCAATTATATGTTATGGTACACCTCCATCAAAAAGCAAATACACCAGAAAACTTAAATATACCAAACAGGAAGGAAAGGTAGAGCCAAGAGAAGTCAGGGGGCTGGAGGGAGGGTAACCAGGACTGCAACAGTGAATACACTCGAACATCTACATTTATGGTAAGTGTACACAACTGTACTATGTTCTTTGTGTTTCACTGTTGCAGTCACCACATTTGGGTTGATTCCCAAAGCTAAGGAACAGAGGTGGAAGTTAGAGAGCATTAGGGCCAGCTATTAAGTCCTACAAGACTGCAGTGGCAAAACCGGCTCTAGCTTTAGAGAAAAGAGGCATGTGGTAATGCTTGGTGAAGGTATGTACAAAGCTCCAGGTAGCAGCTTTTAGGATGTCCCTGGTAGGGACTCCTCTGAGAAAGGCTGCAGAGGTAGATGCAGCCCTGGTGGAATGTGATCTTATCCCCTGTGGGGTAGGTTTTCATGGTGCTTGTAGAAGAAAAGAATGCAATGGGCTATCCATTTGGAAATGTTTTGCTTTGAAATGGCCTTCTCCTCTGCCCCTGCAGCAAAGCCAACTAGCAGCTGTTCAGATTTTTTGAGAGGCTTAGTCCTGTCCAAATAAAATCTAAGTTGTCTGTGTACGTCCAGAGAGTGCAGTATTCGTTCTCCTTTGTTTTGTGGATTAAGAAAGAAAGTAGGCAAGTGAATGGACTGATTTAGGGCCACACTAGACACCACCTTGGGCATAAAGGCAGGAATGGTCCTGAGGGAAACCCTGTCTGCATGGAAGATAATGAAGGGTTCCCACTGCCATGAGGGCCTGTAATTCAGACACTCTTCTTGCTGAAGTGATAGCTAGAAAGAATGCTGTTTTCCAAGAAAGGAATTTCAACTCTGCTGTTGCAGCTGGCTCAAAGGGAGGGAGAGTGAGCTTTTCCAATACAAAGTTAAGGTCCCAGGCTGGAGTAGGGGCTCTCATGGGGGGGGGGAGGTCTTAAATTTTTGGGCCCTCTAAGGAATTGTTTTAGCAGAGGGTGAGAGAGGGGTGGGCTCAGTATTATAATGAGCTGAAATGGCAGAGGCATAAATTTTAATTGACGAGAAAGGTAAGCACTTGTGGAGCATTTCTGTTAAGAACTGAAGAATATGAGGTAAGCTGGGCACCGTTGTGCCCATCCCCTGAGTCTGGCTCCAGGAACAGTATGTTTTCCACTTTTCAGCATAATATTTTCTAGTACTAGGCCTCCTTGCCTCCAGAATGACATCTAGCACCTGCTTACTGAGGGATGCTATTGGAGAGCTCAAGGAATTAGCCAGGCTGCAAGGTTCATGGTTTGAAGCTGAGGGTGCAGAATCTAACCCACCTGCTGGAACAGCAGGGAAGGGGTCTGAGGCAGGTGCCATGGTTCTAGCAGTGTCATACTGCGCAAGAGGGGGTACCAGTGCTGGCATGGCCAGTCTGATGCAATCAGTATTATCCTTGGCTTGTCCTGTTTGATCTTTAGCAGAACCTTCGAGAGGAAAGGCAGAGGGGGAAAGGCAAACTGAGAGGCTTTCCCAGGTAAAGGACAGGGCATCCACTTTCCAAGCTTGACTGTGGGGAGTCCTTGTGCAGAATTTGTCCAATTGGGAGTTCTTTTTTTTTTTCAAAACAGGTTTATTGTTTTAACATACAAGAGAAATATCATAACAATTTTAAACAAGTAATTAAAAATAGATATGATTATAACATTCAACAAAACAACTAAAGTATTTACAAAGACATCCACTACAATCAGATCAATTAATTAAACTAAAATACCATGCTATTGAAATTAGGATTTTTTTAACAAATTTTGTAAATTATCCCATACAATATAATAAGATGTTTTTCTAGCTGTTCTTGACCTAATTGTGTTTATTTCCATATGGCACACTATATTCATAACATTTTTAAATTCATTGAACGAAGGACGTGTATCTGAAATCCAATTTCTGGTTATTATTTTCCTAGCCACTGCTAGAATAGACCATAACAAGGGAAGCTTAACCTTTTTAACACTTTGAGGTACAGGTGTGTTGAATAATATAAGAGATTTAGAAATAATGAAATTATCTGTAAAAAGAGCCTGCAAAAATTCATTAATTGACTTCCAGTATTCTTTCAATTTTATACAGTCATAAAACATATGAGCCCAGTCAGCATTAATTTCTACATTACATCTCTTACATAGATTATCTTTATTATTTATTTTATTCATCATCAAAGGTGTATAAAAAGATCTATGTAAAAATTTCCATGTATAAAGTCTCCAGACAATGGAAGACGTAGTTCTATAGGCAGATTCCAATATATATTGTTTATCTTGTTGATTTGGTGGGTCCCCATTAATAGAAGTGAAATAATTCCAGTATGTATCTACACTGTAAAAAGTTTCTTGTCTGATAATTTTATGTATGTATGAAAGTTTACCTTTATCAGAAACTTTATGTTGTAAATTTAATATCAAGTAATCAATCAGTGTTGGAATAGATTCTTTAACTGTTATAGACATTAGATCTATTTTATTAATGAGATGTTGTCTAAAGGTCTGAACCTCTAACCAGCAAGTTTCTCTTAGATCAAATTCTTGTTTTAAGAAATCTAGATTTTTAACTTTATTATCAGATATCAACTGATACCAGTACTTTAGATCATTATCTATAGCTAAATGAGTTCCTTCAGAAGTAGATGACAAAAGCATACCCTGAGTATACATTATAGGAATATAATAAAATTCCATTCCCTATACTTAGGGTGCATGAATATAAAGTTACGATAGCTAATAATAATGTTTAATGGGTAACAAACCATATGTTTAGGTGTAATAGTTGAAGTACAAAATTCCTTTAGTAACCATAACATGGAGTTATTTACTATCATATTTTTATGTGTTAAGGAGATTTTCATGAAGTGCATACTAATTAGCTCCCAATAATCTTTCCATTTTGCAACATATGACTGACCTATTAATAAAGTAATAACTTTTCCAATGGAAGAGATAGTATATAAATTAAAGTCTGGAAAAGAAATACCCCCTTGAGACCAGCTATTAGTATGTTTCTTTAATGCAATCCTAGGTCTATTAGGTGCCCATAGGAAATTTAACATTAGTGTATTCAGTTTCTTGATAATTATTTTTGTAGGTGGAAGTATTATTGATTGTATTAAGTATAAAATCTTGGGGAATATTATCATTTTAATAATTGTAAGTCTCTCCTCCATAGTAAAAACATATATTATTCCAGGTATTAAAAGGTTTTGTATATTAAGAAAACAGGTATTATAATTATTATATATAATAGATTTAATATCTTTAGATAGTATTATACCTAAATAAGTTATCTGACCTGAATTGGGTACATATTTAGTAAAATCACTAATGAGAATATTTTTTCGTGTATATATAGGTAGTATTTTAGTTTTTTCTTCATTGAATATTAAACCAGAAATACTTTTAAAATTCATCATTTTATCAAATAGAGATTGCATAGAAGAATTAGATCCTGCTGATGTAATTAGAACATCATCTGCAAAAAGTTGAATTTTGGATGTTATATTTTCATCTATTTCAAAACCCTCCATGTCGGTACTGTTTCTGATCAAATTAGCCCAAGGCTCCATTACTAAAGTGAATAATAGTGGAGAAAGTGGACATCCTTGTTTTGTACCTTTAAAAATGGGTATTTTTGTGAAACATATGTTCCTACCTTAATATAAGCCAAAGTTCCTTTGTATAAATGCTCAATTAGATTTACAAATGCATCTGAGAAGTTTGTGCACTTTAGTAAGGTAAACAGATAGTCCCAACTTACTGAATCAAATGCTGAACTTTATCAAGACTAATAAGTGTTAAATCTTTCTTTTTCCTATTTGCAAAATCAATTAATGTTAAAGTTCTTCTTATATTATCAAAAGTATTTCTATTTACAATGAAGCCTGTCTGATCTATATCTATAATGCCGGGGATGATTGTCTTCAGTCTATCAGCAAAAATACTCATAAACATTTTATAATCAACATTAAGTAATGAGATGGGTCGATATGAAGTACATCTAGTTGGATCTTTATTAGGTTTTAAAATTGGCGAAATAAATGTATATTGCCAAGATGGGGGGGTTATTAACTCAGTTTGGGCCAAAATAAAAACCTTATGTATTAATGAATATGTACTTTTAGAGAGGATTTTATATATCTCTGGTATAATACCATCGTTACCCGGTGCTTTGTTTGATTTAAGCTTATTTATTTGTGTAATAACCTCTGTATATGAAATATTTTTGTCCAATAGTTTAATCTGTTGTTTATTAAGCTTTTTATTCATGTTTGTGGTTATAAACTCCTTTATTTTATCTTTAGGTTCCATGTTAATGTTATTATGGTTAATTTTGTGAAAGTGATTTCTAAATTCATCTAGTATTTCTGGTATACTAGAAACATTCTTCTTTTTCCTTAGAGAAAAGATTTCTTTGATGTGGTTTTGTTTATTCAATCTTTTTGTTTTATTTTTAAGTCTATGTAAATATTTGGGGCTTATTGAATAAGACAAAAACTTGTATTTCTCTAAAGTTATTTTAACTTTATGAGTTAAAATTTCTTTGTATTTCTCATTTAGTTTGTTTATTTCTTCAATAACTTTCTTGTCCATAATATTTTCTTTATTATTATGTTTATAAGAGTCTAATTTACTTTGAATATCTAACAATTCCTTATCCCAAGATTTCCTTTTATTATTATACCATCTGATACTTTGTCCATATAGATATGATTTTAAGGCATCCCAAACATAGACAATGGAGACTTCAGGAGTATTATTTATGTCTAAAAAATGTTTTACTTCTGAAAGTATATATTCTTTAAAGTCTTTTAGTTGAGTTAAGTATGCTGGTATCCTTTTGATCTGAACATTATGAGTATTTTTTATCATGAATTCAAAAACAATTGAATAATGATCAGATATAGGACATGAAATGATTTTGGAATTAATTAAATCTGTTACCATCTGGTTAGAAATAAAGACCCTATCTATTTTTGAATAAGTTTTGTATCTGTTAGAAAATAAGGTGTATGGTAATGATTTTGAATCTATCTGATTATTAATATCATTCAAATGATAAGAATTAGCAAAATCATTTAAATGTTTTGCATTAGATGTAATTCTTCTTTTTCCTACAGTGGTAGTATCACTTTCAAGTAGTATACAATTAAAGTCACCAGCTAAAATAATATCTCCTATAGAGAATGATATGATCTTATCAAGATGATGTTTCACTGTATTAATACCAATTCCAGGTATCAATATACATTAATTAAAGTGTAAGTCTTCCCGTTAATTTGTATTGTAACCATACAAAACATTCCTTTGTCATCCTGATAAGACTTAATGGTTTTAGGAATGGACATACTTTTATTCCATAAAATAGCCACTCCTCTTTTTTCTGAGTGTGCTCTGAACTAACCAATACTGTATATTTGTTTGTGGCTAGTTTATCAATATCTTTTTTCAAGAGATGGGTTTCTTGCAGGAAGACTAAGTTGGCCTTATGTAAATTAATGTATCTTATTAGGCTTGCCCTTTTACATGGATTATTCAATCCATTAATGTTTAAAGAAATTCCTTTTAAAGATGCCATTTGGCATTTTTAAAACTTAAGAATCTTATGATCAAAATAACAAATAACAAGATAAGTAATGTTACATCTCCTCCTTTAGGTGTACCTCCAATTGGGAGTTCTGAGGGGAGGCAAACAGGTCTACCTCTGGAGTCCCCCATTTGTTCCTTAAGAGGTTGAATATTTTTGATTCCACTTTCCATTTATGTGGGTCCATGAGATTTCTGCTCAAGTCGCCTGCCAGTGAATTTAGCATGCCTGGCAGGAATTGAGCTTGTAGGTGCACTTGGTAGCTCAAGGCTGTGTTGCACAGAGCCATGGCTAGTCTGCAGAGAGGGTACGAGTGGATTCCCCCCTGCTTGTTTATGTACTACATAACTGTGGTGTTGTCTATCTTTACCAATAGTTGTCCTGGAAGAATGCAGTCTCTGAAGGCTGTCAGGGAATTCTGTACAGCTAACATTTCTTTTTGGTTGACATGCAGGTGCATCTGTCTCGGGTTCCATTCGCCCTGGATGCACTGCCCTGCCAAGTGAGTTCCCCCGTGCATAGTCTGATGCATTTGTTGTTAGGGTTTGGGTGGCAGCGGGTAGAGTGAAAGGGAGCCCCTTGTTGTGGTAGCAGGCCTCTGCCCACCGAAGGAACTCTGTCTTTATACAAGGAATGATAGGAATCACTGATTCCAGGTCCTGAGAATGATGACAACATAGGCTTTTTAGATACCATTGTAGTTTCCTCATATGCAGTCTTGCAAATGGAATTAGTAGAATGCAAGAGGCCATGAACCCCAGGGCTTGCAGAATTTTCCTTGCAGATAGCTGAGGTTTTGTGGCCAATAGTTTGAAGTAGGTTGTCAAATGAACTTGTTTCTCTGGAGTGAGGAAAGCCATCTGGGAAGTTGTGTTCAAACTTGCTCCCAGGAATACAATCTGTTGGCAGGGTACTAGGTGAGATTTCATTTTGTTTATGGTGTACCCCAGACAGGTTAGAAGTTTCCTTACAAATGCCAGATGTTGTAATAGCAAGTCCTGGCTTTCTGCCTGAATCAGACAATCATCCAAGTATGGGTATATTTGAATATTTCTCTGCCTGCAAAATGCAATGGCTGGAGCTAGGCATTTTGTGAATACCCTGGGCACAGTAGATAAGCCAAAGGGAAGTGCAGAGAACTGAAGCGTAGGTATTTCCTGCAAGATTCCCTTATTGGAATGTGCAGGTAAGCTTCCTTTAAGTCTAAGGCTGCCAACCAGGCATCTTTGCCTAGCATAGGGAAGAAGCTGTTGAAGTGTTAGCATTTTGAATTTTGGGATTACCAGAAAGGTATTTAGAATAGAGAGGTCCAGCATAGGATGCCAGGAGCTGTCTTTTCTGGGTACCAGGAAAAATCGTGAATAAAAACCTTGTCCCCTTTGTTCTGCTGGGACAGCTTGAACAGCCCTGATACGTAGAAGAGAGAGAACCTGCTGTTTGGCCTCCACCCACTGATTTGGGAGTAGGTCAGGCCAATCGTTTGGGGTTGGTAGGAAGTGGAGGTGGAATCTGTATCCTTGGGTTCATAGGTTTATACTAGGCTATCTGCCCTAAGGCATTTATAAGCCTAGCCCAGAGTTTTTGTGGCTTACGCCACCCCTTATGTTAAAAAATACTGTACCCATTAGTTTGTTATGCCTCGCAGAGATGATTTCCGCGGTAAACCTACGATCTCCCATCCACCGGTCAAGATTTCTCTTGAACAGAGCCAGCAAGGTGCTCTGCCTCACATGGACCGGGATTTTATTCCACAACATAGGGAGTCCCTGGGTGACAAATCTATCCCTCCAGCATGTCCTATTTATATCAGTGCTAAGGTTTAAGTCACTTGCTCTAGTGGATCTGGTAGATTTGGATTTTTTGAGGTGGAGCATGTCCATTAATTCCGGGTTGGACATGGCCTTGTTTGTCAGGAACAGGTCACCTCTGAGCAGATGGTATGCGACTGAATAAAGCTGGAGTTTCTTCAGTCTGGCAGCATATGACAGATTTTGGAGTCCCTTTATCCTTTTGGTGAGGAACTTTTGGGGTCTCTCCAATTGCTGCAGGTGTCGGGTGAGATACATCCCTAATGGGGCATTGTACTCGATCATTGGTCTGATAAGTGAAGAGTACAAGGGAACAATGACCTCACTTGATCTGGATGTGAATCCCTTCATGATCAGGTGGGCAATGTAGAAGGTTTTTCTAACCACTTTAGCAATGTGAGTGTCAAAAGAAAGGCCACTGTCAACCTGGGTCCCCAGGTCCCTGATAACCTCTTCTGTGCTTAGTGGATTGTCACCTATATGGTAGCTTGGGGTTACCTTGTTTTTCCCGAAGGGTATGACTATACATTTTTTGGCATTTAACTTCAGGCCATGGCTCTGGCACCAGCTATCAGTTTCCATTGAGACCCTCTGAAGGATATCTGTGTCCTATGTACTTTCCACTATGGCTCCCAGTTTGCAGTCATCTGCAAACTTTGTCAGCCATAGTCCTCCTATGTTAGCCTGTACTTCTGAGAAGTAGATGCCGAACAACAGGGGGCCAAGGACTGAGCCCTGTGGGACCCCACTTGTGACCGGCTTGGAGTCTGACATGGCCAGCTACTCTAACCCTGTGGGTTCTGTCCTTTAGCCAGTTTGCAACCCATCTTGTGACATATGGGTTTACATTTAAGCTGGTAAGTTTCTCTATAATACCCGAGTGGGGTATTGTGTCGAAAGCTTTTGCAAGGTCATGGTAGGCTGTACGGACTGCCTTTCCCTCATCAATGGCCTTGGTGACTGTTTCGAAGAAGTCGACCAAGTTCAAAAGGCATGATCTGCCCTTGACAAAGCCAACCCATTTGTCCCGGGTAATGAGTTCCCAGTTTTTTTGCATGCAGGGCGAGCTTTCCTCCTAAGGGAGAAGGCAGTTGAGCAGGACTTGGGAGGGTTAAGGTTACATCATTGTGCTATTTTTGCGTAGGGGGGAGGTTTACTGCTCCCTGCTTTGGAAGTGGGAGCCCCCCACTGCTTAGACCTGTGCGGAGTCTGAAACTGTAACCTAGGTGGTCTGCTGTTCCTGGGTTTGGACTGAGAGGGAGTGGAAGAGACTGGAAAGGACCAATTCTTTGAAGGCCAATGTCTACTAAATCGGGGAGGCTGTACTTGTAGGAAATCTTTAACAGTTTGCATAGATTTAGCTTTTTCCTCCATCCTTTTGAGGACTTCTTCGGCTTTGTTGCCAAACAGGTGGTTTTGGTTTAAGGGAGCATCCAGTAATTTAGCTTTAACAGGGCAGCCACGGTGATGCAGCATTTAGAGTTGCCACCTCACAGCAAGAGGTTCTCCAGTTCGATCCTCGGCTGGGGTGCCTTCTGTCTGGAGTCTGCATGTCCTCCCTGTGGTCATGTGGGTTTCCTCTGGGTGCTCCGGTTTCCTCCCACATCCCAAAGACATGCTGTAGGTGGACTGGACACTCTAAATCGGCCCTAGGCGTGAGTGCATGCACGTGTGTGCCTTCTATGGAAGGTAGGGCGCCGGGCTGGCAACTCGACACCGTAAAACTCCACTGCCAATCATGAGTGGACAGGTGATCCACTGTGGTGACCCCTAACCAGGAAAAGCCGAAAGAAGATGATGATGATCTGGAAAGTTTTGCTCCTTAAGCCAAGCATGCCTTCTACGTACAGACCCAGTGACAGCAGCCCTGTAAGATGCTTCTAAAGAGTCAAAAACACATTGCAAAGTATGTTTACCAACTTGTTCTGCAGAATGCATTAAATCGTGTAATTGTGTTCAGCACATTTAGGAATCAACATCATTTTCCGTTTAAGTAGTCCCATAATATGCTGCTGGTACTTTAACATATGAAACTGGCAATTTAAAGCCCTAATGGCCAAAGTAGCAGAAGTGTATATCTTCTTACCCCATCTGTCTAAGGCTCTAATCTCTATCAGAAGGGGTAGGATTTTTGGCAGCAGTAGCCTTAATGCCTTTTGGCCCTTGGGAAATGGTCTCTGGATCCGCAGTAGGATTCTTGAAGAGGAACTTGTGAGGGTCAGGTACTCTGTAATACCTGTCAGGTTTTCTGGGAGCTAGAGGTAAAGTGTCTGGGGAAAGGCTAGATTCCAAGAAAGCATCATCTACAATGTCCAGAACAGGAGGGATAGCTAAAGGCATGTGTTGAGGAAGGAGTAAGAATTCCCTAAGCCTCTTTTTGGAGTCAGAGTAATCCTGGCTTTCCCAGCGTAAATGCCCCCTACGAGTGTGCAAGGTTTCGCCAAAAGAAAAATCTTCTGCAGGGGAAGCAGAGGGAATGGAATCCTCTGCATCAGAATCCTCGTAGGTAGATAAGGGCAAATCCTGGTAATAAGAAGGAAGAGAAATATCAGATTTCAGATCAAAAGTATCAGAAGTAAAATCAGTTCTAGGTCTCTTAGAGGGGGAAGGCTGGCTTCCCCTAATTAAGGTAATAAGGTCTCCAGCCTAGGTAATAAGGTCTTCAGCCATTCTAAGCATTTGTTTTTTAGGCATATGGGCCTGAGCATGCGGTTTGGATGTCGATTTTCTAGGCGTGGTGCAAGTTTTAGGCCTGGATGAAGAAGATGGCGTTGGTTTAAAATGCAAGTCTGTAGGCCTGAATACACCCTCAGAAGCTGGTGCCTGCACAGCGGCTCCGGACCCATCCAAGGTGGAGACATCCACAGGTTCCACAGTCGAAGAAGCATCTCATGGCATACCGGGCTCCGAATGGGTCTCAGAAGAGGCCTGCGAATCTGAAGTAGCTGGTATCAGGGGCTGAGAAAGCACCTCACTGAGTACCGGCAGACTGGCGACGGAAGCGTTGTCGACAGTTTTGAACCTATGCTGTCTGTCTCTATATCTTTACGTTTTTTCAGAAGATCGGTATTCGGATGGCTTAACGAAGCCATTTCAGAGTACTGATACAGTGTACCAAAATAATTTGCTGCAAAGATAGCCCGACAACGAATAGTTTGGGGATTGAACAAGGCACAAAACCGACATCGAGGGATGTTGTGGTCTCGGCCTAAGCAGGGAATGCAGTACGAATGAAAATCTTTATAGATATTTGCTTTCCACAGGTAAGACAATTGTTAACTTTTACTAACATCGGTTGGAGCAAGAAAAAAGATTCCAAACGGGGTACTTATCTTTTTTTTGAAGACTTCGGTTCTGAAACTCGAAAACGAAAATTTCAGGAGTCAGCCAACCGGCACTAGGGAAGTGCTTCTGCTTCGGGCACTGCACAGCAAGAAAGACTGATGTAATGGCATCGGCTGCATGTTTTATACCCCTGACGACCTGACGTCATGGAAGAAGAGACAACATCCAACACAGGAATCCAAGACTCTGGTATTCAGGCCGGCTGAGGGCTACCTGCAGGCAGATAACCAAACACGAAGAACATCCATGGAAGCTAGAGGCCTTGGGGATTTGATACTTGAGTGGCTTGAATTCAGAGGGAAAATATTCTGAAGGGGAAATCTGAGTGGTGGTATCCAGATGGCATCTGATGAATTTCAGGGTTTGAAATGGCTACAGGCTGTTTTTTTTTCATTGCTCACAGTGATGCCCAAGGATAGACAATGTTGAAGCAAAAGATTCCTAGTCTGGATTACAGATGCCTTTACAGTCAATGTGAGGAGCCAGTCATCCAGATAAGGGAAGATATGGAATCCTTGCAACCTTAGCCAGACTGTGACCACAGCCATGCACTTGGGGAACATCTGAGAGGGACTATGGAGAGTCCAAAAGGCAGTGCCTGAAACTGATAAAGACTGGTTTCCAGACGAAGTGCAGAAAACTGCTGGAATGCCTCACTGTCTTTACCTGGTAGTAGGCATTCTTGGGGTCTACTGAGCACATCCAGACATCTTTCCTCAACAGATGGAAAATGGACTGACCATCCGGAATTTGGTCTGCTTTACATAGCAATTTAACCTGCTGAGGACCTTGATCTTCTTTGGCACTTGAAAAAAATCTAGAGAAGACTACTATTCCTCTTTGGTCTGGTGGAACCCCTTAGATTACTCAGTTTTGCAGCAACTTCTGCATTTTTGCCACTGCTTTCCTTCCCTGACAGAGTGGTATGTCAGGAAGGGATTTTCAGTTCTCTTTTGAAGAAAATAAAAAGGAAACTGAATAACCTCTGGAAATTAGCCTCAACACCCAACCATCTGAAGTCATGGCCTCCCAATCTTCTGGGTGGAGGGCCAGGTACCCCCTTCCCAAATGCCTACAGAGAGTGGCAGCTGGGCAACCCCTCACAACAGCTGGAAGGGCCTTCTGGAGAATGGCACCTGGAAGCCCTGGTTCTGCAGACCACCTCTGCCGCTAGGGTGGTGTCCACTGAAGTTCCTCCTCCATCCACTGCAGGGGGAACCATCAACAGGAGTGACTTGGGAAAACTGCTAAAACTTATGAAAAAAAGAGACATCTGCCAACCTTCTGGTTATTATTACAGGACATCTGCAGAAAGTACTCCAACTGTCAACAGCGTTTTCCCTTCCTGTTCACTTCTGGTCAGGTTTATTGACTTTTGGACCAAACAGAGTGGAATCAACATTGGAAGCATTCAGAAAGGATGCCTTAAAGCAGACTGCAAAGCTACATAACTGCATGGAGGTATTATTGACACATTAGAGATGGACTCAATAGTGGACAACCTGAGCCTTCTTTGGTTGCAGTGTCAATAATGAAGTTAAAATCTCCAAAACCACATCTCACTGGGGGCTGGTCAAATGGGCCAGATAGCTGAACATGTAAAACACAAAGGTGGCTGATGTATAGGTGTGCTTCTCACATGATCCAAAGCCCAAGACTCTCTATTCAAGGATGAACCACAGATCTGCTTGGTGATGATTCCAGTGATGATGGCATCCACCACTGAACCTTTGCTCCAAAAAGGTCTATCCTTTGGATAGGGGCGAGAGCAATACTTTGTCAGGCTTTAGGGGAATTGGCTCTGCCACCATGGGTTCTCTCCATGCCATCCAGGATACCATACCGATGAGGACATCTGTAGAATACACCACCCAGGACGTGGATGGACCAGAACCAAAAGCAAGGTAGTAGGTGATGGACCTAAATTTAAGTATAAAAATAGGATTAATTTACATAGAATGCTGTGTGGCCCAAATAGGTTGCAACATAGGTCCTGTAATGCTCCTTTATTTAACAATACGACACCCTGTAAAAGATGTAGTTACTGTGAATATATAGATTGTTTAGGTAGTTGTACATCCAGTGACAGCACGAAGCTTTAATTCTGAAGTGCAAGCTAACTGTGATTCTCAACATCTGGTTTATCTTGCCACTTGTTCGGCCTGCCCAGCATTTTATGTAGGCAAGACTGATAGGAAATTGAAAGATAGGATAAAAGAGCACTTGTATAACATCAGAGTTAAATCTTCTAAGAATGCCCTTTCTAAACATGTTAATGAAACCACACCTGATCATCGGTTTAAATTCCAAGTTATTCAAAGGAATTATATTAATGTTAGAAGGGGGGATGTTAGGAATAAAACTGAGCAATATGAGAGTAAATGGATAATTAGGTTAAGGACCGATCGTCACCCTGGGCTCAATGATAGAGTCCCCATTAGACCCATCTTGAAAGGTATGTCCTTAAGGAAATAGGATAGATCTATACTTTTCCATCTCAAAATTACAGTTTTTAATTATATGAGTGCTTTTCTAGCTTGTCTTTGCATTATCACTATTGTTGTCTCTATGTATTACCCTTTAGCATAGTAGATATATGTTTATTAGTATTTTTGTTTTCATGCATTTCTGAGTGAAAAGTGGGATTTTTATATGTTAATAAGTTTATTTTTCATACGTGCATCAATGTATGCATGGGTGCAATTCATACCTCATAGTTTTTAGCTGTCTCCATGTACATTGTACATGATAGCAGGGAGATTTGTAGCGATATATGCATAGTTTATTTATGTTTTAAGTCTATACATTTTTATTGTACATTGGCATACTTTATTGGTATGCATTTATTTAAATGTTTTAACTATAGCTTTGAATTAATATTTAAACTGAAACTTATTTGATTCTAATTGAGAGAAGGGAAGTGATGTCACCAGTGCTATGAGTATTTAAGTAAAACTCTGAAGATTTATTAGAGTTGGCCTGAGGAAGCCTTTACGGTGAAAGCGCTTGCCTTTTTACTTATTAATAAAACAGTTTGTTTCTAACATCGTTTGGAAATCATTTACACAACTTTAGTTAAAGTGAATACTGCTGTGGTTGGACTGTGTCTGGTGTTACCTACAGCGCTCTACAGTCGACGAATTTTTGGATTGGTATATTATATATCGGAGCATATTGCCCTGCCGTCTCCATTTGTTTGTTATTCAATTTTTGTTTTTTGGAGACTTATTCACGTAGCAGCCATTTTCTTCATATTTTTTTTAAAAATGCTTTATAGAGTACTTTTGCAATGCTGAAGGAACAAATGGTATTAAATAAGGAAATTATTCTTCTGACCTGGGATACAAGCTCTGAATTGGCTAGGCATAGAAAGACCTTAGTAAGTTTAATAATACTGGTGAATAAGAACGCAGTTACTAGAAAATGAAAATCAAATCTTACCAAGCATAAAGAAAGGTTTAAATATTGTAAAAGAGAAAAAAGAACTGGAATGTGGTACCTTTAGAAAACAGAAAGAGCAAATTTCATAAAATAAATGGAATTTGTACAGAAAAATATAACCGAAACAAAGCTCAGGGGGGTGAGGTTTAAGAGAAGGTAAGAACTGAGCAATGTGTGTAATGTTGGAATTAATGAAGATGGTTATAAAGAAAAAATGTATACTGCTCAGATATAATAATGGAAATTACCATGTCTGTTTTGTTTCTATTAATGCATGTGCACTGGTGCTGTAACTTAAAATGTAATGCTTTAATGCAGGTGTTTAGAAAAGCATCTTGGCAACTTGCATGAAGTGTGCAAAAGGATCTATGTAGGGATCTTCCATTGAGGTTTTAAATGGTAAAGTAGGAGTTATACCTGGGGGATTTGAATAATAACTGTGTTTTCCTTATTTACATTTGGAAAAGAGATTCAATCATGTAATTCTACACTCTGTTCATGAATAAAGATGTGTGATCTGGTATACTGATTTAGAAAAAACTGAAAAATATGTTTGGATAAGGAACAACCAGCTAAACAAAAACTAGTGGCATAATTACCATAATCATTATTACAAATTAACTGTAATTGAATTGAAGCATATTCTTCAATATCCTGCATCACTAACAAGTTGGAAGATTCAAAATCATATTTGACAATTTCTGCAGAGATAAACTATTCCAACAGCTAAACCAAAGACGTAAGCTCTTAGCATATGATTTGTGTTCATAGATCCTTACTAAGCTTCTGGCCAGGGGACTGTCAAGAAAGCTCAGCCACATCTCCCACTACTGATGCGAGACTAACAATAACCACCATTAAGTAGATTTCCTCCACATATCTAAGCGAAAATTTGTGACTGGCCATGCAGTCATTCAAAATGGTTTTAAAGGTTGTCAGGGAAGTCCTCTGTTTGATATGTAATGACAAACTGTTAAAGGAATGGGGAATACATTAGGTTAGTACCTTTGAGGATCTGGTGTTGATGATGTGGTAGTGTAGGTTTATAACTCAACAGCCTGCGTTTGTTTTACTGTTGGCTCTATTTAGGTTCAGAGAAAGCAGAGTCATTCACAACACAGAAGGCTAAGTTGAGAATACTCCTCAGGAGTCTATATGATATTGAGAAGAGGGGCAGGCCTTTTAGTCTACCAGAGCAGCTAAGGCTATTGAGACCTGAGATCTTTTCTGAGTGGAAACACTGAGGTCTGTCAAATTGGTTTAGGTGCTTAGTGAGGTACAAGACAAAAACGACATTACAGTAAATGATGGACCTAATAACGATGGAATACAGTGGGACTACTATTTCAGTGGACCATTAAGACATACCACAAAGGATAAACTGTGTAAAGTAGAAGGATTTTATAACCATCATACCAATAGGCCAGTTAATGGAGAGTCTGCTATCAAAGGTACCCAAATTCCTGACAACTATGTCATATTTAAATGGAACATTATGTAAATGGTAAGCAGCATTGATACTAGCTTTAACAAAGGAAAAGTGCAATTTGTAAAAATTTACCACAACAGGAGATGTCCTATTTATCACTGTTGCAATATTGAAATACTGTTTTATTTTCTGGCTGAGGTAGTCTGATGTCCAGCTGGAGTAGCAAAGTGAAAAAAGACGTATTATCTAACCCCATGGGTGTAAGGGTAGATAAGAGACATACGAGCATAAGATCCTCAGACTCTCTCTAAGCCAGGACGTCTGGAGACACCGGAGGAAAAGAACTAGCAAAAGATTAAGATCAGCTAAGAGGAGAGAAACATGGAAATGGTCTTCCCTCCTCGGTCCATGAGCATTCATAAGATACACATTAGAAAAAAGGGATAAAGGTAGGTGTGAAGAAATATCAGCAAGACATATACTGAATGATAAACTGTTGCACAACTGTACTATGCCCTTCCTTAAATCACTGTTGTATATTCCAATACTACTGGGTGATTCCCAAAACATATCAATTAAAAAAAAGAGGATGGACCAGGAACAGAGAAGTTGTCAATTAATCCAGATAGCACAGATCTGACACAAGTTGTTCTAGGTCTAGAGAAAACATCTACCCTGTAGTGTTTTGTGAAAGTGTGCACAGATGAAGAGGCAGCTGCCTCTATAACAGCCCTGGAATCAATTGCTTTGTAAAAGGCTCCAGAGGAAGAAACTGTTCAAGTGGAACTGGTTTTTAACCAGTATGGATTAAGATTTGTCATGATGAAAACAGCAAAAGGAACTGGATTTTGAAACCCAGATGGCAATTGTCTACTTGGAGAAAGGATCACCTAGCTTGTTTTTTTTTTTTTTCTTGTTTTTTTTTTGGAAAGAAACAAACAGCTAATCTGTCTTCCTAATGTCTTTTGTCTTATCCAAAGAGAACCTGAGTTGCCTATGTACATCCAGAGAATGGAGTTTTTCACACTTATTTTGAGAGTTTGAAAAAAAAAAATCAGCCTGGTTAAGTGACAACTCATTAACCAGTTTAAGCATAAAGGAAGGAATGACCTAACAGACACCCTATTCTTACGGAAAACAAGAAAGGGAAGAGAGGCCATTAGGGCTTGGAGCTCTGAAACCCTTCTGGCAGAAATAAGGACCACTAGTAGAATGGTTTTCCAAGTACCAAGTTTTAAAGATGCCGAAGCTGATGGTTCAGGGGGTAGCTGGGTAAGCTTTTCCAAGAGAAAGCTAAGGTCCCAAACAGTGATAGCTCTTCTAATTGGTTCAAATGAAGGACACCCTTGAGAAACTGCTTCACTTCAATTCTAGAGAGTGGTCAAGGGGCATACATGCAGAAATGGCAGATAAGTGTGCCGTGATAAAGGAATAGACTGTACCAGCTCTTAAGAGTTCAGACAAGTATGACAGTATAGTGGGAATCGCAGTTTGAATGGTATTATCTCTCTTTTGGTGACATTACATCAAAAATATTTTCCATTTAGATATAGAAGGTCTTCTAGTGGTAGGTCTCCTTGCCTCCTGGAAAACCTGGAGCATGTCTTCTGAAAAGGTCTGAAAGGGATTAAAAAATTCTGTCCTCCGCAATGTCATGATGAGGGCTAGAAGTTGGAATGAAGCAGAGAACCTCTTTTTTTGTTACAAAGTCCACTCTCTAGGGTAATTTATGATGATAGCCCCAGGCCAGATGATGAAGGGGAACCAATGCTGCTTGGGTCAAAAGTGAGTCACCAGCAAGATATTTGGTCAGTCCCTTTGGATCTTTAACAGAACGTTTTGGTTAGGAGAAGGAGAGGGAAGGCATAAAGAAACTCTTTCTCCCATGAAAAAGACATGGCATCTGTCCTCCAGGCCTGGGGCAAGGGCACCTAGAGCAAAACAGCCTAAACTGTTTGTTATGAATGTAGGCAAATAGACCTATCTGAGGAATACCCTGTTTGTGGGACTATGCCTAGAAGACTCCCTGTTCAGCATCTATTCATAACAGTCTTCCAGGGACCTGCTTAGTGTATTCGCTAAAACAATGTCCTAGAACAGAATGTAAACATTCTAGGGACAGATTTATTTTTACAGCTTGGTCCTGTGCCAGAAAAGTCAGTCTGCACAGTTAAGACTTTGCCCCCCCCCCCCCCTTCAACATCGTTTGTTTATACACCACATGACTGTTGTGTTGTATGTGAAAATTATGAGGGGACTAGGCTTCCATGAATGTGAAAAAAACCTGTAGAGCCTGAAACAGTGCCCTTATTTCTTTCACAATGATGTGTTCTTTTCTTTGTTTTACTATCCACTGACCCTGAAGTGTTAATGAGCCTTTCCATGCACACCAAGCTAACTCTCTATGCATTTCCTGAGTGGGAACAATTGGTTTAAATGGTAGTCCTCCTGGATTCAGCTGTACCCCAGAGATACACCAATTTAACTTCTTTCAATAAAGAAAGTAATGGAGACTGTGTGTCTGATGAGTGGCAGTGCTGAGACTTGAGAGAATTTAGGTACCACTGGATCTCTCTCTCTCATGAGACTGGTATATGAAATCATGGGAATGAAAGCTTCCATGAACCCCAATGCCCTTAGAGTTCCCCTTTCAAAAAAAGACTGAAGGGGGAGGAGGGACTGAAAGCACATCAAAACAGTCTGCAATTTCTCTTGTGGGAGAAAGGTCAGCATGCAATGAGTGTCCAGCCTACAACCAAAAACACTAGACCATATGTAGGGGCTGAAGCAGACTTTTTTACATTGATTATGAAGCCCAGCTGCTGCAGTATTCAGACAGTGAACTTGAGATGCTTTAACAGGTCTTCCTGAGAGGTTGCCTGCACAATAAGGCCATCGAACTATGGCAACATCTGAATTCTCGGAATCATGCAAAAAGCAATAGTTAGAGATAGGCACCTTGTAAAAAACATGGGGGCTGTGGACAACACAAAGGGTAAAGCAGAAAAATGAAAGTGTGATGAATTCACAGACAGGACCTAGGAAGTTAGAATCGAGGAGTCCACCTCTATAAAGAAGCCAGTCATAAGCAGAGTCCTTCAGTGATCGATCTTGGGACTGCTCCTTTCTGGCGTTTACTTCTCAGAAGTCAAGACCAATGTAAAACAGCCTCTGGCTGACTAAATTTGCAGATGATTGCAAATTAGGAGCTACGACTGGAGATGTTATTGACTCACCCTCTGACACAAATGTTCGCCAAGAAGGGCTGACGCAGACAAATAACTGGTGTCAGAGCCATGGACTAAAACTAAATGCCAAGAAATGCATAGTATCTTTTGGGAAGCCATCTACCCCTGGTAATTATCATATTGACAACACACCCCTAAGAGTTGTTGTCAGGGACTTGGCGGACACACACAGACAGTAATCTAGCCATTGACAATCATGTGTCTACAGTTTTGAAAAAATCATTCTTTGTTGTGCAACTTATAAACAAAGGTATGGCATCTAGATCCAAGGAAGTCATTGTTCCACTGTATTCGACATTCATCAGACATATCATTGAGTAAATGCCCCCTTTGGTATGTACCCAACAAGGAATATTCAACAACTGGAATGTCCACAGAGGTTCCACACTAAAAGAATACAGGGCTTGACATGTCCTATGCAGACCACCTCAAGGCCCTATCCCTGTATTCTGTCTCCTACAGGCTGTTGAGGGGAGATCTATGCTTGGCATACGAGGAACTGTCAAACTCCACTCTGACGGATCTCTTTATCCACAAAACAAACAGTACCAGAATTATCCATTCTAAAGACTTAGACCTTGCCAGTGATACAAACAGGACCTACTGGACAGAGGTATGTATCCTAGAGACTATCCCTTCTCTAAAACAGGCTCCCCATTCATGTGAAGCAAAGTTCCTCCCTAACCCAATTCAAGTGCAACTTGGACAACTGGATAGGGAAAAGGAAAATCTTGCCTGAGGTGGCACCTATGTCTCTAATGGACACAGGCAGCATTGTAAATGGTTCAGCTCCCAGGCTCCTGCTTACACTTAGCAAGGATAACAGAACCTGTCAGAGATTTTGGATGCATGGCTAGGCTTAAAAAGGTCCTTGTTGTCATCAGCATGGCAAACACCTATGAACTTATGAACAAGCCTGGAACTGAGGAACTTTCTGCAAGATGGGTGAATGGGAATGTGAAGGTAAGCATTTTTCATAGATGTGTCTGTCAAAAAGACTTTTATATGGGAATTTTAGATCCTCTGGCACTTTGAAAAGTTCTTAGGGGCTGGTGGCTGCGAGTCAGGTTAAGAAGAAATGAATGCAAAATCATCAAGAATAGCCTCAAAACCTGAGGGGACAGGTGCAGGTGTAGAAGCTCCTTCCTCCAACAAATTGTAATATCTCTTCTGGAACGTGCCTTGATTCCCATTCAAAATGCTGCATCATTTTTTTGTGATAAGTTTCCTCAAAGGAGATTTCGTCAACAGGTCCGGGGATAATGTGTCTTCATCATCACAGCCATTCGGCCTGGGGAATGAACCTGTGACAAACATACTAGAGAAAGTTCATTAGAATCAGATTCTTCCTCCTCCTCAGAAGAAGATTCATGTTGTAACTTTTGAGGGAGGACAGGAGAGATGAAGTAGAAAGAAGGGAAGGAGGTTTGAAAGGAAAAATGGCCTAGTACAGGGCCTGTGAAAATTCCATCCATTCCTTTTCTTCAGAAATCTGAGATGGAGAAACATTCTTAATCTTCTGTTTCTTCTTCGTCTTAGGGGGAGATGTCTGCTTTAGAAAATGTGGTGGATCTGACCCCTGGCACAACTCAAAGATCCAGGCACCTAACTCTTCCCTAACCAGAATTCAAGATATGCCCTCCAGTGCCTCCAAAATAACAAGCCTCCGTTTCTCCTTTCACCCATATTAGTAAGATCAGTCATATTGGATGTGCAAAAATCAGATGACATACCGGCCTCCAGTGAGGTAGTGGCAGCAGGAGCATGAGAAGTGACTGGGCATACCATGGGCTTCTGCAATCCATCAACAGGTACGTCCGAGTCCAACTGGGTAGACAATGTTTTAGGTTTAAGCCTTCTGAATTTCTTTTTTGTAGCAAGTAGGATGCTGTATGGTGTAGGTTCGGCCATTTTGGATCAGGTGAGATGCTTCAAGTACTGGATATGTAGAAAAGTATTCAGCAAGAAAAGATGCATATGTAGGGTTTCTGGACAAATGATTGACGAATCTGACAATTCTTATAGTGGTTTCTGGACAAATGATACAACAAGCACTGCGAGTGGACGTCCTTAATAGAAATTTGCCTGCCACAGTCACACTTCCCACTGTTATCTGACAGCCAACAAATTTAAACACCAAAATACAAGAAAAAGGAAAGCTCCCCAATGGAGCACTTATCTGAATAAGTGAAAACAGAGGTAACACAAACTACCACGTGAAGAAACAAACCGATGGTTGCGACATCTGCATTTGGACTAGTGGTGAGAATACTTACTTTAATGTTTGCCTAGGTACCTTACACTCATGGCCTAGGTCATATATCGGACAGAGGGCCGTATGGAAGTTTTTCTGGTTTTGGTACCCTGGCTGGATGTCAGGTTTCCTCAGCAAGACAACTCAATAGTAGCAAAATATTGCAACAGTGATCTAAGATAGGAAATTTATGTTGCTTTTTTTTTTTTTTTGCACTGAACCCACATTCATAATTAACATAATAAGCATGCATTTGGTCAAACCTTTGAAGCTGGGGAACTTCATTCGATAACTACCCCCAGTTTCTAACTTTTGCTGGGGAACTTCATTCGATAACTACCCCCAGTTTCTAACTTTTGCTGGGGAACTTCATTCGATAACTACCCCCAGTTTACAATCATCAGCAATTTTGGTTATTCACAGTCTACTGATACCCACTTTCATGCCAGAGATGTACCAAACAGGAATGAGCTCAGAACAGAGTCCTGTAGGATACCACCTGTGATGCTCCTCTGTCTAGAAGAAACACCACAACCTTAACAGTATGGGGTCTGTCTGACAGCTAATGACCTATCCATCACACTACGGGTTAATGTTGGGCTGGGAGGGTTTTACTAGATGGGACTTAACACTTTGCAGCAAACATCCAGAGAAACTGCCAGGGCCCATGGAAGTGGTACTTTAGTTCTGGAAAGTGCCAAAAGGGCTTGGGCAAAGTGATTTCAGGAAGACAGTATGAGGAGGAAATGAAGGGAGATACATAGGGAGGGTGTGCGCTATATTTCAAAGAGAATCTGTCCACAGGAATATTAGCAATGTCCTCAGGGTAAGAGAAGGAGAAACCATTAGAGATTATATCAAAGCTTCATAATGTAAATGAATAAGGCCTTGCGGTTTTGATATAGAGGGTTAATAAAACCAAAATGTTGCAGATTGTAAAGACCGTAAATATCTAAAACTTATTAGATAAACATTTAAAATACTTGAATTGTTTAATAATAGTTTTAACCTGTAAAAAAACATGCATGGTTAAAGGATATAAACAGTTCTCTCAGGATGGATGATATATTGAGCTTTAAAAGGAAAAGTTACATTATGCCCTAACAAGCTTAAATGACTTCCAATTTGAATATATGGAGATAAATAACGCACAGAAAAAAGGCAATGCACCTACTCAATAAATGAGCATCACTAGCAAAATTCAACTGACATTTTCTGTGAAGGAAAGCATTTTCATGACTCTTCTCCAAGCAGAGGGTTCTGCACTTCCTGAGCTATTTATCCTGACTTGCAGGACTGCTGCCCTCCTCCTCATGAACTAGAGAATCGGTCATTCCATTTTTATCTTCAATGAATCTATCTTTGTAACCACTTAACACCTATTTGTATAATGTTCACAAAGATTTATAAAATATAGAAACTTACAAGGAAACATCCCCAGAGATTCAGAAACGTTGCATTCACAACCATGGCCAAGGCAGCACTAGTTACAATGGGTGTGCAACGAGTCCCAGAGCTTATTACCTACTCATGCAGACATGCCATTGTGCATGATGAGCAGCTCCTCATCTCTGCTGCAGCAGAGGCCCTCCGTCAGATTATGTTAGATTACCTCAAGACCAGCTTAAAGTATGAGCAGCTAAGGTAAACACTACATGTGCAAGAGCCTCGCTGGTAGATGTTGTGAAATCGCATGAAACAGAGGGACAAATGACACTGACAATGTTGATGCAATGTACTGCACTATATATACAGAGAAATGTTCAATGAAAAAGAAAACATCATGTATGGGCAAGGTTGGGCAACATTTTCATTACAGCAGAACAAACTTTACACATGGACAGAAAGGTGCAAGGGGTTTTGCCCACCAAAGCAGGGTGGCAAAACACAATGGTGAAGGTGGTATGACAATATCTGAATGTAGAATAATGTGAAACTTAGGTAGGAAAGGTGAGATCAGTAAAGTACCAGCCCTGACAGCATGAGACTGAGAGCTGTAGCTGTAATATAACATGATTGTCGTTAAAAAAGGAAAATATAATAGCCTCAGAGAAGCTCACTCTTCACTTCAGTCCTTATGCCTGTACAGCCTCAGTTCCTAAGCCTAAAACTGCAAAGTACAAATAAGCAATCTTCAGGGTGAATCTTGTAGGAACCCTCCCTTCAGGAGGAATAACATGCATACTTAGTTTAAAAAATGTATTTATGTACTGTCAGACAGATAAGCACCCTTGTTTTAACAACTAAATGATCTTACATAGGACTTTCCCTGGTTATAAGGGTTTTCTTGGGAGCAAGGAGTCATAAAGGCTGTGAGGGGGTGTTTAAATATCATTTGCACAGTGGCGGTTTGAAATATATCTCATTTGTACAGAAATGAGGGTGAGCCAGTGGTTTAGGTCCTTTCTGATCCTTATCTTCTCAGGCTGATACAGATGCACTGACATACTGGATTTAAAGTTTAAGATTTAAACATTTACTCTTCACTCTACTATACAAAATTAAGATACAATAATAGATAATAACAAGAGTCAAAAACTAAAATTAAAAGACAATTTGAAAATAAAAACAGAATTAAAAACACTTGGGTATCACTTTAGCAAATGTTGCTTCATCAAATCCATCAGATACGTGGGGAATGTAACCTTTTGTTTAATATTCTGCTCCCTAAAATGCTGTCTTTAGTTTGGGTCAAGTCTAATTCATGTTTTTAACTATTTCACAGATTGTTTTCATCTCTGTAAATGTTATGGTTAATTATTATGCCATGTGACCAAAAAACTAAGAACCAATAAACCAACAAAATATACACAGGTCCAGGTGAATCACCAAACATGAACAGGAAGCAAAGTCCACAAGCAAAAACTTTTATTTAGTGCTTTCGTCTGCTTATAACAGAACAATTTTCAAATCCAAAAAAGTAATATAAATAATAAAAACAAAAAAACACATGACATGTCATATCCAATAAAAAAAAAACTGATTAAAAAATTATTCAAATGTATAACAAACTTTAAAAGGACTTCCCCCAAAGCCTCTTCCTTTTCTAAATTGCATAAGGACGTAGTTTTAAATAACTACCTATACTAACACATTCATTTAAACCTGGTAGCACATGAGCATTTAAATATATTTGCCAACAAAGTTCTTTGCATTCCAATAAATCGTCCCATGGGCCCCCTTGCAAATTTTTTTCAGACCTTTCAAAACTACAGATTTAAAATTCTCAAAGATGTTTATATAAGGTATTGTTGGTGTTCTTGTTTCTTATATCTCTAATGTGTTCATATATTCCCTCACTAAATTTTCTTTTTGCCTTTCCTATATAAAAACCACTACACTGACAGCATAAAGCAGCGCAAACCACCCCTACAGAGTTACAGTTATAATTTCTATTAGGTTGTACAGTAATATGATTCATTCTTATTTTGTCAGTATTCATGGTGTAAATACACTGTGAACAAAAGTCACATCTCTTCATACTCCTTTTTCTAGCTTGGTTGTGGCTATTCCATTCAAGCATGTTTTTAATCGCAGAACCTCTTCTAAAAACAGTATGAGGTTTATGGCCAAACTTATCCATTAGCCCTTCTTGCCCACAAAAATATGCCCTTTCTTCTTCAAAATATTATAGATATCCTGATGGTCAGAGCTAAACTTCATAATAAAGGAACAAGTGTAGTTGTGTTTACCCTTCTGTGTAGTAGTGTCTAAATCTATAGTATTTAAATCATTATAAGCTAACCTATTATTCAAGTAAGGGGAAAATAGCCCCTTTATCCCTTTTGGCCAAAATCTCTAACTCTTTCTATTAAGCTGAGTGGATATTCTCTAGAGAAAAACATATCTGTCAAGACTTCACTTTGTATAAAAAAAGTCACTATCATGTGTAACCATGCATGCCAGTCTTAGAAATTGGCCTTTCACTATACCTTTCTTAACATGCTCCAGATAGATGGTAGCTGCAATAGTGCAAAAGACTACTGCAATAAGTAGGTTTTCTGTAAATGTTACTAGAGAAACATAATTTTTCATTATCTTTAGTAATTTCAACATTCAAATAATTAATTCTTTCTCTGTTGTAAGTAGAGGTGAATTTAAGAAAAGTTGTAGTGTTGTTAATGTAGTCCAAAAAATTACTAATGTCTGAAACCTCTTCTGTCCATACAAAAAACAAATCATCTAAATAACGTTAAGTGTAGACTCCAGTTTTTTGTGAACTGAGGTAGAGAGGAATTTTCTTACCCACATAAGCATAATAATAGCCCTCATCGCTACTCCAGTTTTCTGTAAAAAGTATTGTCCCTCAAAAAAGACATAGTTATTCCTCAGTACACTTTCCATAAAAGTAACCAAGACATCCACTTGCTCATTACTAAATAAATGACAATCAAATAAGAATTCTTGGAACCAGTCAATCCCTACAGTATGTGGGATTACATTAAATAAATTGACAACATCCACTGTAAGAAAGGTGACATTACCGTTAAATTCCAAATTGTTCAGTTTTTTTTTAAAATGCCAAGAATCAATGCATATGTGGTCCTCATCCTTAAGTACTTCCTTAAGCTTTTCATCTATATATTTTCCTAAAGAATGTGTTTTAGAGCCAGAAGCACTGACTATTGGTCTCATAGGGGGGTCGTGTTTATTTTTACGTATCTTTGGAATTCTGAAATATACTTGTTACCTTAGGGTATTGGGCAGAAAGAAACTCAACTACAGCATGATCTAACTGTCCTTGATCTTCCATACCCTTAATCAGCAAGTCTATTTTTTACAGGAAATGTTCACCATATTTAATGAAGCTTCTTCGTATAAAGAACCATCCAACAAAAAAATATTCATCCGATTGATATAGCCCTGCTTGGACATGATGACAACCCCCCCCCCCTCCCTTGTCAGGTTTCATTACCCTCAGGGTTTTATCTTTACAAAAACTTAATAGTAAAGCTCTTTCGTTTTCTGTAAGACGATTCAAAATACAATCACTGTCTTGCTTAACGAGTGCCCTAAAGTCAAACTCACACATTTTTTCAAACAATAATAAACAATTTGGTAAAGGGGGGATTAAACATGCTTTTTCTCCATAGAGACATATAAAGATCATTAGGAACCATATTATTGAACAATAATAATAGCCTATGTGTTAACCAGCATACAATCAAGTTATCACATTACTTGCACTCACACTTTTTAGTTTCTATACCTAACACTCACAAACCTCTTTATGAAAGACATGCACTCCTGTACACTCCCTTGCCCACCTGTGCAAATTATAACTGTGCCCTGCCCTTTGTACACTGTTACTTGAGCTGCCTATATAGCTCTCAACTAATCATGGGCAAGTCTTAACAGACTCAAGGACAAATCCAAAAATAATCATGGACAGTCAGGGACACTTTCAAAATATTAGTACTATTAACTTGAAATATTGATAGACTAAGAAAATGTGAATTAATACACATTTAATGAACTAAAAGAAGTCAATAACTCTTAAGTAAAGTGATTATTAACTGTAATTCATCACCTTTTCTAAAAAAGTCACCAGTTTTAGGAGGGATTAAGAGGACAGAGCTACAACTTCTCTAAATCAAGGACATCCCTGAAAATCAGGGACAGTTGAGAGGTATGGCTGCCTATATCTGATACACGGTGTGTGGCCAGCCTATACATGGGTAAGCAAAATCTAGTATTTTTGCCTGTATCACTTTTACTATGGTGTAGCTGCTCAACTCTTGTATAGTTATGTTGTAAAGCTTTTGGCAATCCGCTGCCTATTAGTAACTGTCATGGCTTACAGTGCTTGCCTCCATCTGGCATGGCCATCCCCTGCTGCTGGCTCAAAACTCTTGTCCCCGCAGGAGGACACTTTGCTGTAACTGCTAAATACAACATTATGAAACACAACAAACGTGGTCAGAATTCTGACACACGTGGTGAGGGCATACTGTTGGGCACCACCAGATGTATCCAAACAGCAAAAGCGTGACTTCAGCAGCCCAAACAAGTGTTCTATAATGTTTTTGATTTTAATAGGGCACAGTTGCACACCTGATAAGTTTGATTATGTGGATATCTAATTAATGTCATAAGCCACGGTTCCAGGGCTTATCTAACATTACCCAAAAGATGCCCCTGTGGGATGTCAACCCTCATAAACTGTTGATAAAGATCATGTGTGCCATAAGTGGGAGCCGTGAAATCTGCCTATGATACCCTGTGCATTTTACTAAGTGGTGCCTTTATTTCAATGTGGGTACAGTCTATGTCTGCCTTGCGTCAGAAAATGGGCTACAGTATAGGTCCCACGTGGTGTTGCCTTTCTCCTCTTGGGTATGTAGTAACCACATATGCCCACCCATATGCTGCAGCAAGACATCAAGAAAACAATGGAGTATTCCCAAGGCAGATACCTGTGATATCCCTAATTTATCCCTTTTAGGTTGCCAAAAGGTCCCTGTAGCTAATATATGTAAAACCACAAATACAATTGCATCCAGTGGAAAAGGTAATCCAAGACTCCCACAGGGCTGCAGAAAAGATTGACACAAGTCCACAGTTTGTTGCATAGTATATCTTTGTCCACAAGTAATGGTCCACTAAAGCGTTGTTATGCAGGGCATGAAATGTCAGACGAGGTTCGATTGCCAGCCATCTCCGGGGGCAATGTCACCCACTGTTGGTCACAGCAGCTGATATAACAGCCTCTTGCATATACACGTTTACAACTCTTTACACTGCCCACTGCTTTACTCTGCCTCAGCTGCCTCTGCCTGTACAATCTGAAGTGAGCTGCTCTTAGTTATACAACAACACAATGCTTAAAATTATAAACAAATAAAAACTGAAAAAATACTTATCTTATATTGTAAAATACAAGCCCTGTTGACTCAAATTATTTTTTATATGCATAAAACCTAATTATTTCACAACTGAGTGATTCTGAACAATGATTACAAACCACTGCAAACCTGATTAGTATACAGCAGTTGATATACAAATTCTTTACTTACAGTCAGTGTTAAGACCCAAACAAAAATGTCAGCATTGTATTAGCAAGCAGTTACTTTTCAAACTAGCTTTATACATAAGACAGTGTCAGAAAAACTCCATACATACATTCAGTTTAATTTAAATATCTGAAAATCTACAGATAACTAAAGAACTAATGTTTAAGAAACAGAAAAAATAGCTGAAAAGCTGGAATCTCACATTTTATTCTGTACTATGTTCCCCAAGAGGATTATATTACATGGGCTAAAATCTTACGTAAAGGCAATATAACAGGCAAAATCAAGTATACATGTATGCCATACATCACAGTAAACTATAGATTAGTTATACATCTGGTAAAATAGACCAAGATCATTGTTTCTCCTTCATGCAAGGAGTTAAGCATTTATGCTCTTGAGAAAAATATCACTGCTTTTGGTTTAGATACACTACATTACTTAGTTTAAGTAAGCTACAATAGTAGTCACCAAGACATATCTAACCTATTTCCATAAGCAGTCCCCGTTAAAAATGCCTTCCCTATACTTGGTGTAAACTGGAAAGTTTCAATTCATTTTTTTTTATTTCCAGATTTAAAACTCCCTGGTCACCTTTTCAATGTCAGTGCCACTGCAGTTTATCTTTGCAGACTAGCTGTGATTTGAATTGCTTAGTCTTTTCCATATTTATGTAAGACTGACTTAAGATAGATATGGTTGCCCCATGAAAATATGCTTTTTATAATACCTTCTTCAAATTGAAGCTTAGATTGGTTTGTTTCAACTATGTGAGTTTATGGAAAGTGTTTAAAGCATAGGAAATCCTTACAATATGAAAGAGTACAAAGAAATGCACAGCCGCCTACTGTCTCCATTTATTTAAATCTACCTACAAGCTTGAAGACTACCCTACCATTAACAACTTTTGGGAACCAGTACAATAATTTGCTATCAATGATGGTATGGCACAGTGCATACGTTGGATGCATATTAAAACTTGAAAATTTGATATTTTATAAAGCTATGCAACTGTCCCACATCAAAACAGTATTTAGTACTAGAACTTCAGAACCAAAAGGAATAACAGTGCCGATTCTCCAAGCCTCAACTTATCACAGCAAAAACCAATGAAAAGGCACTGGAGTGGTATAGCAAAATTTATAACTCACCAGCCCAGGAATCAAAAGATGAAGTTTAACAAGAGGGAAGTTGTTGACGTTATTGTCTGAGGAAGGATGAAAAACGCAGTGATCTAGTTTAGTATTTAATTTTGATTTTAAAGTTTTATGTTGTTCCTTCTTGCTTTTGTTCAAGAATATTAAACTTCATCTTTTGATTCCTGGGATTGTGATTTATAAATTTTGATACACCGCTGCAGTGTCTTTGTTGGTATTTAGTACTAGAACTTTGCGCATAATATACCACTCAAAACTGAACTTAAAGGCTTCTAAGTTGATAGAATATGTAGTACTAGGCACCATAAAAGAAAATTAATTTTATTTACATGTAGACTGTATTTTATGAGAAGTATGAGCAACTTTTAAATGTTCTAATGTATCTTTTTGAACATATCTTTATTTAAATCTATTTTTCTTCTGTAGCTGACATCCGGAAAGGACTAGGGAATGTGTTTTTAAACCTCCTTTTACAACTTAGATTTACTACAGAAATTTTCTTCAAAAATTAAAAATATTTTTCTCAGTTTTACATTTTCAGTATGTGTTTAATTAAGGAATTTAAAATCTAGGTTTATTTTTTAATATATTGATCTTATAAATCCTAATGATCCAAAGTAACAAAACATAACACAAACACAAATATACTGCTAGAAATGAAATTTTGCCCACTAACTACTGAAACACACAAAATATTAACAGTGTTACAGTGCATGAAACAGGGCTCCCATAAATGGCATGATAAAAATTTGAGTATTAAATTCTATAAACTTGAAAAGTTAAGACTACATATTCCCCAATTCGAAACAGATACAAGCTTACTTCTAACTCCATTTTTTTTTACAGTATTCACTTTTTTAGGACCACAATTCATTACATTAAAGTTATACCTCTGAACGATGACTCTACAGTGGTATGCATAAAATAATGGTTTGGCTGGAGCTTGACAAAGGCAACATAATAGTATATTTTCCATGGTTTCTAAGATACAGTATGTTGAAAAATTAAACTGCAAATATAAAGTAGTGGTCATTCCCTAAAATGATGCATTACAAATTAAGACTAAATGAAATGGTGACAGCAGTGCCTCACAAATGAAAGGCTAACAAACAGATAAAGTTTCACAGGTTCAAAAAATTCCACAGTGAGCCACATACAGAAATGTTATATCGCCATTAACCACCTCTAAACTAAAACTTTCTTTGCTCTCATCTCCAAAAAACATGCTGATTGAGTTATTACTCTAAAATGCTTTTCTGTACAGATTACAGCCTCCTTTGTTTAGCGCAAAGCATGTAAAGTACAGTCTACCGCAGACACTTTTCTGCCACCTGATGGACTGTCATAGTATATTTTAACTAGTAGCCCGTGCCTCCCACACTTCTAACTCTACTATGTCCAAGGTCACACCAGCTTGGACAAAAATACATTCAAACTGTTGCAATCGAGAAGGCAGTATATTTAGAGATAGTATCCTCACATTATGTGTGCAGTCCCAATGCAGAAATGAATTGCAACATTCTGCTGTCATGTACAATAGCAGTATAGTGTGACTGCATTTAGTTATGCCTCTGTGCCTCAGGTCACATCTGAAAATTATCAGTTCACTTAAAAAGACAAATAAATAAATAAATTGAACTAGAGCCACAAATTTTGGGAACAGCAAAATTCCTCTCCTACGGCAAAATGGCTCTTCGCTCAAGTGCACAAAAGTGAACTAAAATGTGAAAAAGTCAGTAATGGTATTTTAAGAAAACTAGGTGGATGTATGAACCTGTAACACACACACACAGGGTGCAAACTCAAAATGTACAACTTAAATTTTTGTCTGCTGTGTGACTTACAATGTAAAATGGATTCAAGGATTTAGCCCAAGTTCTGAAGGTAAGAACCAAAATTAATAGACAATTTCAGCTTTAATTCAAATGTAATTGGAAAAGAAAAAAAATCAGAATAGCTCTTGCTGTTTTCAATTATTTTTGCAAATATATACTAGAGATGCCACAGGTACCACAACACTGAGTGCAAAGCAACAGAGTGCTGATTTTTGTTATTTTTTAACAGTGACGTCATTAAATGTCTGTTTTCATTCTGGAAAAAAAATCATATTTGCATGTGTTGAGAGTAAAACACTGATATGTTCCAGTTTCTGGTTTACTAATCCTCCAATTAAGTGGTGCTCCATGCTCATGTATATGACAACATGGAAAGGAACACTGCAGTTATACATTATGTTACAGCCTGGGACTATGAAAGATAACCTAAAGGGAGACATGGGTGTCGGAACAATAGAGCGCGGGGGGAGGGGAGCCCTCCCACTTTTGCAGATCATCCATACCTCTGCCCCTTTCGTTTTCCACACTTCCAACTGTCGCGATGAGGTCAGCTCACCTATTTCTAACTGTTTTTGTATGTATGTGTGTGTTTGTGTGTAAATGCCCCCAGCAATACATCTGGTGGCTAGAGGTAATCAGGCTCAAACCCTGTACCTTGGGTACAGGTAAAAGGAGCCTAAAGTCCCAAGCCACCATCACTTGTGAATTTATGCCTCACATTTTTGTTCTGTTCCTCTGGTTTGCAGGAGTGGTAAAACCTTTTATTCTAGCAATCTGCTAAGGTTATAAAATCAGTATTTGAAATGTGTCCCTATTTTGGGGCTGTGTTCCCCCATTATTGGCTTTGTTCTGTATTTTTGTGCTAAGAGGTTGAGAGCTATGGTGAAAGGTATGAACTGAATTTACTAAATGATATGATAGCCATTTAAGTTTGTCTTCCTGTTTTTCAATAACTTAGTGGTATGTTGCTCTGACTGTAGTGCACAGGTTTCTGGGTTCAAGACTTGGCAGTGAACTGCGTGGTGGTAACAACATTTTATGCAAGCAACTTTCCAAAATTATACACGCAATGTTTAAAATGTGTCCCTGGTTTTTGGTCTTTTGCCCCCCCCCTTTTGAAAATAAGTTCAAGAAGCTGTGCAACATGCCTATGGGTTACACTGTACTGTGATTCTGTACTTATATATTGTGTGTAGAAGTAGACTGTTATCATGGAAATGTTCTGAATAGGGCAGTTTTGTCATTATTGGTGCATGCATTTTTCTTCACTGCCTACTGGAAATATGTTCAAACCATAAATGTAAAATGCAATTGTGTGTGGAAGTAGACTGTTATCATAGAAATGTTCTGAATAGGGCAGTTTTGTCATTACTGGTGCATGCATTTTGCTTCACTGCCTACTGGAAAAATGTTTAAACAAATTTAAAATGCGCTCTAACTTAAGTCTAACAAGTGTGCTGTATTATACAAGGAATATAATTTAATATAATCAGGAAGGTTAATCAAGGAATGTATACATGTATGCAAGGCCCTAAAAATGTGTTTGAAAACAACCCAGAGGAAAGTGTGAAAGTCTCAAAATCATGGGCAAATTTTAAGCTTTACTCTTGTTACCAAAGCAATGGATGAAGGTAAAACTGTTCACACCACATTACCTTGCCCTGGCCAAGCCTTATGGCACAATCCCCTACTCAGGTGTAGTACAAAAGATGAATAATGTAGGAGCAAACACTTACATCACCAGCTGCATTTCCAACTTGGCTCACAGGATGCAGGAGATCAAAACAGGGGAAGAGACCAGTCACCAATGGAGTCCCCCAGGGTTCAGTGCTGAGACTTTTTCTGTTTGGCATATACATCTCAAAAGTAAAAGGAAATACCAAAGAGCTTTGGCCAGCTAAGTTTGAGATGACCGCAAGCTAGGAGAAGTTATTGAATCCCCAAATGACTTAACCATCATGCAGGAAGGTTTGTCCCAAATAATAACTGGTGTCAAAATCATGACAATGCCCTCTGAGAACTGATCCAGTTGTTTGACATTTGGGAACTTATGTGTACAGTGACCTAACTTTTGATCAACGTGTGCTCAGAGTCATAAGAAAGCCTTTCTATATTGCACAGCTTATAAACAAATTGATTGTGACTAGATGTAGAGATGTTGCTGTCCCCCTTTACAGAGCTCTATTATGACATTCTGTATAATGCCCACTTTGGCATGCATCTGTCCAGCCCCATGCAACAATTGGAAATGCCCACTTTGGCATGCATCTGTCCAGCCCCATGCAACAATTGGAATACATTCAGAGATACCTTACTTAAAGGATACAAGTCCTAAACAACAGGTCTTGCATGGACCATCTCAAAGATTTATTACTATACTCAGTATCCTACAGAGTGCTTAGAGGTGACATGTCTGGCATAGACAGCATCCACTGACATAATACAGATGGACCTAATGAACATCAGCAAGTCAAATGGCAACAGAAATACTCAGTTCAGGTATCTACAGTGAATGTTGTGGAGAGATGGATATATATCACAGAGGCTACCACTGTTCCGGAACAGCCTAGCCATAAAAATAAAGCAAAGTTCATCCATCCATATTCAACTACAACTTGGATCTAAGGATGGGTAATAGAAAATGTACTCCGGGATTTCGCCTCATGCCACTAATGGACAGAGGCAGTTCCTAAATGCTGCATCCGTTACATGGCCCCCTCAAATTATCTATGGTATAATCACAGTTGTTCTCACTAGGCCTAATATACAATTATCAGCCATGGGGATAGCAAAGACCAATCAGAAAATGTTAATTCAAGCACCAAAAGGGAAATGGCTAAGCTTAAAATGTCCTCCAAGTGAACCTATGTTGTGGTAGCAAATAGTTATAACAAAATTACCCTTTTTAGTTCACTAAGTGCACCTGTTACCCCCACCACCCCCACCCCCAGACTTTAACAGCTTCCGGTGCCTATGACGGGAGAGTTGATGTATACATCTCCTGCAAGCTACATCAACTGCCATGGACATCTGTACTCAAAAATGCATTTATGATTAACCATTCAGTCAAAAGTACTATGTTTAAACATTTGTAAACCACTTCTCTAGCCATCACCGAGTTGAGTGCCAACACTGCTTGGGTCACAGTTATCACCATACTTATCAATGTAAAATAAATGGCTGAAATGCATAAAACTGAATAGGGGTTCTAAGAATCTGCTAGCTTAAGCAACATCAGAATAAACTTCACTGTTGCTTGCAAGATGATAGTTCTTAGAAAACAAGAATAAAATATGTGAGACTTGATATGGGACAGAATAAAGGCAGGGCTACATTTTTTCAAAGACTTAAATATATTACATTCATGGAAAATAGGTAAGGATATTTATATTTTACTCCGTTTGCTTATGTGTCAAGACCAAGTTTTTTACATTACTGTCGCCTAGACATTTTTACAGACTGCATGATTACAATGTCTAAATGGCAGAGAGAACTGAAAAATACACAAGCTTAATAACAAAAAAAGATTATCTGCTTAAAATGTGTGGGTGCATGTATGTGTACATGCGCATGTGTAGTAAGGAGTCACTGCCAGTACACCTGTCAGTATGGAACAGTACATCATCTTTACAAGTTAAGAATTTTAAAATATTTAATGCTGATGGATGCAGACAGCTTATTTTATATACCTTTCGATTAAAAAAAGCTCTGCAGTATACGTGTGTTATGTAATCATCCTAAAAAGTTAACTAGGGCATCAATGAAATTCTAAAATAGTCACCTAAGACTACAAGCCAGGAAAAAATACTTACTCATTTTTTTTAATGAAGCCAATAAAAGCAGAATAAGAGGAAAGTATAAACTTGTACTTAAAAGAAAATCTTTGGCACGAAAGCCCTGCTTTCTGGAGTACTGAAATTCCACTTTTATAAGCTCACCTTCTCTTAACAGGTTACCACTAAGGCAGTACACTACTGGTTTGTGGAAACTATTTTCACAGCGGCAGACTGAGTTACCATAAAATGAACCATGTAACAAAAGTCTTCAGTATTGATGAACTAAATGCTATCAGATTTGGATGTATATGAGGTACAGTATAATTCAGACTTGCTACTGCTATTAGCTATCTTACTGATAAAGGTTTAAAAACAATATTCAGAAAATGTCCACCCAACCCTGCTGGCCTCACCTTCTCTAGTGTTTCAATTCGCTGTTTCAGTAGACGATTTTCTGTCCGAAGTCTCTGTAAGTAAAAGATACAGCTCAAAATAAGTAAAACAAATCAAAAGGGAAACATTTTGTTAGAAAAGAAACAGTAAAGTAGTATAAAACAAATGAGCTAAATGCTAAATAAATACCTAATTTATGAAAAGCCCAACCTGGTGGAAGGTGTTTCAAAACTGTAAACGGCATTCCTCCTCCTCCTGTCACTAGACATCTACAAACATCTGTATTTGTATAATCTGCACAGGTATTAGTGCTTGTGAAAAATGAGCAGTCCTTCTCATATACTCACAACACATACACAATTTTAACTTCAATCGACCTTTAAAGTCTCACCTCAACACTGACATTAGTGTGTTCTAACAATATATGGTGGGAGGTAGCTGTATGTGGAAAACAGTTCAGATAATAAATAAATCTGTGGCACTAGTGATGTACACGAGGCACAGGAATTTAGGTATTCCGTCTCCAAAGGCACACCACAAAAACATTACATTTTGGTGGTGGTGAAGATTAGCAATGGAGAAAACAGTCATCAAACAAAGAAAGACTTCCATCAAAACATGCATACAGTGGAACAGCTGAAAGTATAATTTTTGCAGGACCTATGCAAGATACATGACCTGGAAACCTAATAAAGGAAGAGTTTCTATTTTCTGATTACCATGATAAATTAGGACCACATGTTTTATTCAAAATCATTACTATCGCGCTACAAACAACTGCTGTGCAAAGGTTGTAATACATCATCCTATATGTCCTGTGTTATATATTTTTTGTTTCTGTTAGAGATACAAATTATATTTTTCGTGCTTCTTGGTGAGATGTCACTGAGGAAAGGACAGGAGTCGCTCAAGTCTGATAGCAATAGCTAATATGTATATAGCCCCAGCTGTAGTTATCACAAAGTTGGTTTTAGTCTTATCAACGAAAACATTAATTTATTTTACTAAAATACCCTCCATGGCTTTCATGTATTCTTTTAACACCTTTACTGAATTATCACTTAAGACATAGGAATATACATTAATATAAAAGAAAACAAACCATATCAACCTGCTACTAGCTTCAATCATTATACATCACACATTTTGTGTACATCATCAATCCAACATTACATAAACTTCTCAGTTTTTGTTTGTTGAATCTCACTACTCCTCCAAATCATTATTCTGTATGTAATGTTCACACAATTTGTTTTTTTTTTGTTTTTTTATGCAATTTCCTCCAATCCTTTTCTAAAAATGCCACTTTCAGTTCTTTCATCTCAATTACACGATTAAGAAGTTATGTACTCACCATAACGTTCCATATGAGTTGTTCATCTCGCCTTCATTCTTGACTGATGGGTTTGGAGCTGATCCATCGATTTCGGTGCGGCCACATGCAAAGCTCAAGGTCTTCCAGTAGCTCAAGGCCAAGCCCATATCCCATGATGCACTGTGAATTACCTCAGATCTTGTTTTCTGTGTACTATAACCAAATAAAATAGCTATTCCCCTAAGAAAGGGAAGAAGAAACTGAGCAACCAGGATGAGACCAACATCTAGGTCAGCTATCAGCTAGGAGGGGGTAGGAGGGAGGGATGTAACAATGAAGGCGAGATGAACAACTCACATGGAATGTTATGGTGAGTACATAACTTCTTAATGTGAAGTTTTCAATCTCGCTGTTCATTCTTGACTACTGGGTAGCATCCCCAAGCACCATCAATCTTGGGAGGTTCACGGGAGTACATTTTTCAGGACTATGGACCCAAAGGAAGCCCTGTCCCTGGAGGTCTTATCAACTTTGTAATGAGTGATAAAGGTATGAGGTTTTGATCAAGTGGCTGCTGCACAAATGTTATCAAGGGGCAGTTTGGCTGAAAACTCAGAGGATGTAGAAACTGCTCTGGTTGAGTGAACTTTAATCCTGTGTTGCAAAGGCATATTAGCAGTGAATAGACAAAGGTGATACAATCAGATAACCATTTAGATAGAGTTATTTTAGCCACTGGTCTACCTTTCCTGGATTCAGAGAATGAAACAAAGCGCTTGTCTGATTTCGTGAAATCTTTTGTTCTATCAAAATAAAATCTATGCTGTCTGTGAACATCAAGTTTGTGCAGCATATACTCCAACTTGTCGGAATGATTAGGGAAGAAAACTGGTAATTCAATAACTTGGTTAATATTGGTTTCTGAACAAACTTTGGGCAAAAAGGAAGGATTTGTCCTAAGTGATACCCTGTCAGCATGAAAAATCAAATAAGGAGGGCTGATGGATAAAGCCTGAAGCTCTGAAACTCAGCGGGCAGAAGTAATAGCTACCAGAAAAATGGTTTTACACAACAAATATTTGAGATCACAAGATGATGCTGCTTCGAACGGAGGAAGAATTATATGTGAAAGCATAAAATTTAGATTCCATGGAGAATATGGAGTTTTCACAGGTGGTCTCATATGAAATGTCCCCTTGAGAAAGGCTTTGGATAACTTGTGGGACATGATATTTAACCCGTCAATCCCAACATGAAAATTAGATACAGTAGCCAATTGAACCTGAACTGTTGCTGCTGCTCCTTTGTTAAAAATCATAGTCAAGAATTCTAGTATGGATGTCACTGAGGCTTGGCAAGGATCAATATTATGCTTAGAGGCCCATATGGAAAATCTCTTCCACTTACTAGGTTATAATCTTCTAGTGGACGGCTTATGAGAAGACAAAATGATCTATTTTGTCTCACTGGAAAAGTTATGAAGCTTGGCTATGAGGGGAACTGGAGCAGCCAAGCTGTCAGCTTCAATGACTGCAGAGAGGGATGAAGGTCCCCCCCGAAGGATGTGTCAGAAGGTCTGGAACTGGGTACAGAATCCAGAGATCCTCCAAGAAATGATGTTGAAGGAATGGGAACCAAATCTGCTGAGGCCACTTAGGGGCTATAAGGATGATGGTCCTTCCCAGGGATTTTGCTTTCTGTAGAAACCTGGGTATCAATGGTATTGGTGGAAATGCATACAGGAGACCCGGGGGCCAATCGTGTACAAGTGCGTCCCTCGGGGCTTCTCCCAGAGGAGGAATCAGGGCAAAGTAGCTTCTGCATTTTGTGTTGATGTGACTGGCAAAAAGGTTGCAGCAAGGCTGGCCCCATTTGTGGGAAAATCCTGTCTGCAATCTCTTTCTTGAGGGACCATTCGTGTGGCAACAAGATTGTCATGCTTAGTTTGTCTGCTATCATGTTGGATCTCCCCGGGATGTGCGTTGCCAACAGAAATTGCTGGGAGGAAACAGCCCACTGCCAAACTCTGAGAGCTTCTCAGTAAGGGAGTAAGACCTGGTTCCCCTTGCTTAAGTACCCGACTACTGACATAGTGTCTGTCTGAATGGCAATCGTTCCTACAGGAAGAGAGTCCTGGAAATACTGCAACCCCAAAAGTACTGCTCTCATCTCCAGAACATTGATATGCAGGTGTGACTCCTGATCGGCCCATGTGCCTTGGGCAGTCTTTCCCTGAAAATGCCCCCCCCCACCCTACTAGGGAAGTGTCTGTGGTCACAATGGCTACTGGAGGGGGTAGAACAAAGGGGCATCCTAAGGTGACATGAAGAGTCATCAACCACCACTGGAGATCTTTCTTGCAAGAGCTTGTAATCAATATTGTGTGGTCCATGGGTAGTTCCTGGTAAGACCATTGAGTGAACAACTGCCATTGAAGGATCCGTATATGCATTCTTGCTAATGGTATGGCTAGGATTGCTGCCGCCATCATACCCAATACTTTCAAAACTTCTGAAGCTGGTGCTCTGTCTTTCGATACCAATGTGTTGACATGCTGACAAAGAAGAAAGACTCTTTCAATTGGTAGCCTTAGAGTGGTGGTTGAGGAGTCTAGCTCTGCCCCAATAAAAACAATATGCTGCGATGGCGACAAGGCAGACTTTTCTGAGTTGACCGTAATACCTAGATGATTGCAGAGTGATAGAGTGTACTCCCTTGCCTGAATAAGTTGATGCCTGGTGGTGGCAGTAAGGAGCCAATCGTCTAGGTACGGAAACACCTGGAATCCTAGACGCCTCAGGTAAGCCATGACCACTGCCATGCATTTGGTGAACACTCTGGGGGCTGTAGTGAGACCAAAGGGCAGGGCTCGAAATTGAAAATGATTGGCTCCCAGCCAGAAACGCACATGATCTCTGGATGGCCTGGCCATCTTTATGTGGTAGTACGCATCCTTGAGATCTATCGAGCACATCCAATTGTCTGTCCCTAAGAAGGGACGTATAGACTGAAGCGTGACCATCTGGAACTTCTCTTTCTTTACATATTGGTTGAGTCTGCTGAGATCCAAAATGAGTCTCCAGTCCCCTGTTTTCTTTGGAACCAAAAAGAATCTTGAGTAAGTTCCGGATCCTATTTGGTCTGCTGGGACTGGCTGGATGATTCTTTTTGTAGCAACTTTTGGACCTCTATAGTTGCTTGTTCCCTGGAACTGAGTGGAACATCCAAGATTCTCCTTATGGACGGGGGGGGGGGGTGAATGGTATGGAGTACCCTCCGGAAATGATACTTTGTGACCAGCTGTCTTTTGTTATTTCTTGCCAGGCATCTGGGTACAAAGATAAGCGACCCCTGACTGCCTCCAGAGCAAGACAGTCGGGCCTCCTTTTCAGGAGCGCTGGTAGGGTTGCCCAGAGAAGTGATCTCTGTCACCCTGATGTTGCAGACCTCCTCTGCCGCTAGGGCAGCGTCTTACATTATTACCCCCTCCTCTGCCCCTAGAGGGGAGTTCACCATGTTTGTCCTGAAAAGCTCCTTGGGCTTTCTGGAACCACATTTTTCCTCCCCTTTGACTCTTGGGATAAGGTCGGGTAGGGGTGGAAAAACGGACTCCAACGGCAGACAGAGTCTTTCCCTCCTGTTCACACCTGGTCAAGGTTTCCTTCACTTTAGGCCCAAAAAGGGATGAGCCATCAAAGGAGGTGTTAACGAAGGATGACTTGAAGGGCTCCGCGAATGAACACAAGTGCATCCAGGAATGTCAAACAAGGAAAATCCAAAACCTCTAAGCCAAATGAGGAACCAAGAACAACAAAAACTGATAAATAAATAAAAAAGTGCAATGGTTCCACACAGCACACTTTAATTCAAAGTAGGTAAGCGTTTTCACGGATACACTCCACTTCTTCAGGTTTTCTATGGTCTGAAGAAGCAGAGTGTATCCGTGAAAGTGCTTACCTACTTTGAATTAAAGTGTGCTGTGTGGAACCATTGCACTCTTTTATTTATTTATGCATCCAGGAATGTCTTCTAAGAGCGATTCCTATACCCGCTGCCCTACTCGTTCCATCAGCTGCATAGGATATGAGACGCATAGATGAGTTGACAATAGAATTTAGGGTAGAAAGCTGGGCAGCAACTTTATCAGATGCACCTGCAGCTACTGTACCCTGAAGAGTATCTTCTAACTCCTTAAGGAGATCTCTTTGCAACCTAGTAAAATGGGTTAAGTAGTTCAATGAACGGAGAGCAAAAGTCGCTGAACTGAACATGCATTTCCTTTATCTAGCCATGATCCTAGACTCTCTATTAGGAGGATTGATAGACGAGGAAGTCTCAGACATTTCCATTTTGGTGGCCACCGCCACCACCGTGGCATCAACGAGGTATCCTTTGGTTAAGAATGTTTTGTCTGGTGGGGCTGATGTAAACTTATTAGGCCTTCTAGGGACAGGCTCCATGGACTCTGGTGACTGCCACACCCTTCAAGAAACCAACTGCATGAGCTCATCGAAGGGCGGAGACACCCAAGAGGTAGAGGATTGAGACTCGAAAGCCTTCAGGAAAAATTACTCATCCTCAGTAGGGCTTTTGGACTGTCAATCACCCCTCTGCCTAAGGATCTCAAGTATCTCAGCACAGGAGATATCCTCAGAGGGGGACAGTGGGGACCCTGCTGACTTATCCAAGTCAGTGTCAGATGTTTAAGACTCCTGTGGGGAGTCCAAGTGTCTCCTCTTGTACAATCTCTTCCTGTGAATCCCCTCAGTGGGAGCTTCTGGGGAGGTCTCGGAAGAGCAGGGAGCACCCTGTGGGGCTACCTGGGGCTGTGGGTCTCTACGCTTAGCCTGGATGATGGAAGCAGAAGCGGACACAGGTGCTTTAGGGGATGAGGAAGCAAGGCCTGAAGTCAAGGATGTCTTGGGGGACAAAGCTCTCCTCATGGCTTCGAAGGCACCAGAGCTCCGATGGGAAGAAATCGATGGATCCGAGGGAACCATCAAACCCTCCCGCACCGAGGCAGTGGGCTCTGAGCCGGAGGTAGGAGCTGAGCTCATCCGAGAGGAAGAGTCGGCACCAACAAGTCAGTCCAACTATCCTCCCCAGATCTGATTGGACAGTGTCGGCTCCTAGAGTCCCCGGTCAGCGCCGAGGACGTCAGAGTGGATGGAGCCAAGGACACTGGAGCAGGTCTCGGTTCCAAAGGCTCCACGATCAACAGGTGTGCTTCTTCTGGCTCTGAAGGGTTGATACAGCTCAGAGGAGGAGTAGCCAAAGCAGGACTAGTGGTCTTCAGCTCCGAAGCGACTTGGGTCAGAGCCGACAACAATTTAGCAAGGCCTGGTACCTGTAAAAGCTTCTGCACCAATTAATTCATACCCAAATCTGAAAGGCTGACAAATGACCTAGAAGAATGCACCGATGGTGCCGACTGCAGCAATGATGACTGAGGCACTTCAGATACCGGCTCCAATGCTGTGGGCCGGCTCCGAAAAGAAAAGACAGTCAGCTCCGAAATCTATGGAGCCAATGCCGCAGAGTCATCAGATTTTTTTGAATGCTTGGAGTCCTTAGGTTCAACAGATGACTTAGAGGACTTAGAAGATTTGCTGGCCACATCTTGGTCACTCAAAGCCTCTTGAAAGGGGTGTTTAAGCAAGCCCCTATCCATTAACTTCCTTTTCCTCTCTAACAGAACCCTGGAAGAAAAGGAATAGCAGACAGCACAAGATTCTTGCAAGTGGACAGCTCCCAAGCAATATACACATGTAACATGTCCATCAGTAGCTGACATTTCTGGTTACAGTCCGGACATTTTTTGAAACTGGACTTTGGATGTTTTTTCCTTATCATCCGCCATGATTCCACTCTGAACACAGGTGGATCAACAATTAGTATACATTTAGACTAAGGCTCTAAGCACACACAAACACACAGAAAAGCTTAAGCTAAAGGTATCCAAAAACTACTATACTAACTATAACTACTACAAAAACTATCTAAACAACCACACACACAGAACTTTAACACTATACTATCCAAAGAACTAGGCCAAAAAATGAGGCCAAATATTTAAAGAGATAATATGTAGAAATATATATAAGACACATGGGAAGGGGATTGCAATGGAGCTATTAACAGCTCAATATCTAACTACCTACATCCAAAAATTACTAAAAGTATACAATAAAGTACTAAATAGAGAATTTTTAAAGATTACTGGCCCGAGCTTTCACTGGAACCTCCGATCAGATGCCGTGGCAAACTAGATCTGAGGTAATTCACAGTGCATCATGGGATAGGGGCTTGGCCTCGAGTTACTGGAAGACCTCGAGCTTTGCATGTGGCCGTAACAGAGCCAATGGATTGGCTCCAAACCAATCAGTCAAGAATGAACGGCAAGATTGAACAACTTCACATTCAATATTTCAAATACAGCTGGTTTAGATTTTGGTTTCCATTTTCTAGTAATTGCTTTTTGGCAGCCACCAGAATTACACTTAATAAAGCCTCAATTAATAACACCCAGTTGTTCACCCAATATTTCTGACAGAGTACTCTGTAGTGAATTTTTGAAGCCTGCCAATTCTCTATACCCTCAAAACATATGTTCCGTTACCTCTTTCTACACCAGCACACCTCCAACACTTGCCATCTACCAATGGAAAAATTCTTTGTGGAGTCTACTTGGGGTATAAAAATACCTATGCAAACACTTCTAAGTAAAAAAATTAAATCTTTTAGAATTTGTTGCATGCTTGGGAGCATTGTATGTCCTCCAATTGTTTCCTTGTGAATTGCTTATCCAGTCTCTCTTCCCAATCCTTTCAAACCTCCTCTGATTGATTCTATAGTTATTGTGCAATATTTTATATGTCTTACTAATTATCCCTTTTTTAACAGCAGCTCCTGTTCTATATTAAACTAGAAACTCTACCAGAATAGGTCTTTCACATAGGATTCCCCTATCCTTTTCTCTTTGGCTATACTAAGATATCAATCCCTGAAAGTAAAGGTAGTCTTTAGGCAGCAGTCCAAATGTCATCTTGGCTTCTTCCCATTCTATTACCCTTCCACCTCTAGTTATTTGTTCCCGATACCGTGGTTCCTTGGCCAGTTTTCTCCAATAAATTCCAGCTGCCTCTTGCCTATTCTCTACCCCCACTTGTAGTTATGCCTACTGGCAAAATCTTCTTTCGCCATTCTCATGTTGGCTTAGCTCTTAATGTTTTCTGCCACATTATGAATATAATATTTTGTAAGGCTGTTATTCTCCTTAAAGAGCTTCATCCAAAATCCTACTCTCTCCTTACTTCTTGAATTTCCCCTTGTTTCATCATCAGGTCTTTCCACTTTGAATTACAGCTTTCTGCTTGTGTTATAAATATGAGCCTTAACTATGTGGCTCTAAAATATCCATTGAAATCAGGTAATCCTGAATGTCTTGTTCTGCTGGGTCAACACATCCTTTCACAAATACATTCCTTCAATTTTTTATTAATTACTATCCACAACTTCACTAGTTGATAAAAATATGCCTGACCTGTATATAAAATTAAACAGACTAAAACATTTTTACTGCTTGAATATTGCTGTCCACATCCATAAACAACAGCTTCCATTTTTCTCAGTTTTGTTTTATCTTTTCTTTAGTCTCTTCCCACATATCCCTAGCTGACAAAACATAATTGTTTTAATCCATACTCCTAAATACTTCATTATATTCATGCTCCCATAAATATGGACACTGCTGGACCAATTAATGTGCGGGTATATAGTTTACAGCTATAGCCTTTGTTTTGTCTCCATTCATTTTATATCATGAAAAGACTTGAAACTGTCTCAAGATGTTCCACAACAAAGAGATGTCATTTTCTGTTTTTATTGGGCACAAAATAACATTGCTTGCAAATAAAGCAAACTTTTCTTGATTACCACATCAATTATATCCTTGAATTTCTGAGTTCCTTATTTTCTTTGCCAATAGCTATTAATATAAAGCAAATAACACAAGGGAAAGGGGAAAGTGGACACCCCTGTCTGGTTCCTCTGTTCAGACACAGCTTGTCAGAGAGGAACCATCCCATCCATCTACGACCCCTTTTTCCCATTTTTGCACCTGAGGTTGGGGTGTCACTCCAACAGTAACAATCATCTAAACCAAGATTTACACTTCCAGGTAGTTAAGTCCTGCCGTGGTACTTCGTGTTTACACACACACACAGACACACACACACCTATGGCCAATTTAGAGTGTTCAAACCACCTACTGCATGACTTTGGAATGTGGGAGGAAGCTAAAACACCCATAGGAAACCCACACAAACATAGGGAAGGCATCCAGACTCCACACAGTCGGCACCCCAGCCAAGACTCAAACAGGGGAACCTCTTGCTGTGAGGTGACAAAAATATCCGCTGTGCTACTGTGCCGTCCTTGCCAGAGAGAAACCCTCCCACTTTAATTTTTGCCTCCGATTCCTTATATATCCTATTAAGCAACCTTCTCATTGTATTAGGGAATACAAGTGCTTCTAATGCCCCACTCATAAAACCCGAACTTACTCTGTCGAATGATTTCTCTGCATCAAGACCCACCAACAGCTGCAGTATTTTCTTATACTCTACTTACTTTTGGGTCATCACTGCTCTATTATTTTTTTAAATGTTTGCCTCCTCTCTACAAAACCATATTGATTCATATATATCAATTCTGGCAATACCTTTGCCATACTTTTAGCTATAGACATAAACACTTTATAATCATGGTTTCAAAGTGAAATGGGCTTATATGAAGCTGGGGCTGATGGGTCTTTATCATTGTTACGTATTACAGCCACCACAGCTTTTTTCCAGGATGTTGGTGCTTCCCCTCCTTTTAAAATACTGAAAGCAAAATCTTCCAGATCACTTTCTTCCCTCATGGCGTCCAAACTTCCAAAGGAATACCATATATTCCTGGAGACTTTCTTGTAGAGTATCACCGCTTTCATCTCATCTCCTTTTATCTTAACTGTTAATTGTCTAGTCTCATCTACCTCTAACCTTGGCATACTTAGGTCTTCCATAAACATTTCCATGTGTTGTCTTTCTTGATTTCCACATTTCTTTGCTTCATACAAATTTTCATAAAATTTCTGAAATATCTCAGCCTCAGGATCTCTGGTTATTTTTCTTGTTATAGGTTCTCTAAAATAACTCTTCCAACCTTCTGATTTGTGATAAAAGTTGTTGTGCTCTGGGATTATTATCAAAAATAGCAGCTTAACAGCAATCTTTCTAAACTCGTGCATATTATCCAGATAATCCCTTATTTGCTCTAACACTGCAGTTGCACCTCTACTTGTTCTGTAAGATTCTCCTTACTTTGCTTTCAAGTACTATTTTAAGCATAACATTTTAAAGGATCTTAACATCTAGATGTTAAAAAAAAAAATCAAGATGACACATTTTATTTTCCTTGCATTACTGAACCAAGGTGCACACGTAAAACACCCCGAAAAACAGGAATCCTAAAAATGTTTTTATTGCATATCCAGAATTCCACAATTACAAATAATGAAAGCTGAAGGTACACTTAAAAGGTACCACCAGCAAACTGCTTCCTCCAAAAATAACTTATACACATCAATAATTACAAATATACTAGAAAATTTTTCACACCTTTAAAAAAAGATAAACAACAACACTTCTGTAATTGAATTACTGTGATAAGCCAGTCATCAATATCTACAATTCTGACATAGGCACACAAATCTACATTCATATGCTGGTACAAACTTCCAGAACACTGCCCCCTCCCTTCTACCCTGAAATGAAATGACAAACTTTAGCAAAAAAAAAAAAAAAAAAGCCAACTATGAATTCTGAAAAAATTAACACAAACTGTGTTAAATACACCATTTTTAAAACAAACAAAAAATATAGTCTAGCCTATATCACTGCACAAAATAAGTAAATTATATTTAAAAATTGTATGCAACTGCTACATGGAACACACCTGACTATACTCATGCTACAGCATTTCTAATGAATGCTATGTTACGGATGACAGCCCTACAGCTTGAAAACCATTGGCCCTGGACAGACCATGTGCATTGTGATGGTGTGCACTGGGTCAGTGCTGGATCTTGAACTACAATGGCTGCAAAATTATGGCCCAGCTGACAAACTTTGACATCATTCTCCTTTTGCTGGAGAAGCCAAAAAGGGTACAAATCTGCAACAACTGCAAATTTCTGCCCATCAAATAATACTCAAATGTCCCCAGTACCAGCTTAATTGCTAGGAATTTGTTCTCAGTACTAGAATACTAACATTTTGACATACTTAAGTTTCTTACATATATAACAGATCGTGTGTTCTTCAGTACCAGACTGTTGGGTAAGGACTGTTCCTAATCTGACCTCTGAGGTGTCTGTATATACAGAGAGTATGAACAAGGAACAACAGAATATGTTCTGCACAGAGACTTTAAGTGTTCCGAAAACTGCATCTGCTTCTGGTGTTCGCTTAATTCTGTCAAGTCTTCTGTCCTTGTTGAGGTTAGACGGGGGTAGGCCAATGTAATAAAGTCTAGCAAATATTTTCTACAGTAACCATCAAGTCCTAAAACGGCATACACTTGCTTTTTGGTTTAAGCTATTGGCGTCCCTATGGCCTCTAACTTATCTTTCTGTGACTCGATTAGACACTAACCTATAATGTACCCCAAGTATCATATTTCAGTCATATCAGTTCTGTATAGGGGTCATTCACCTTGAGATCTGCTTAACTTAATGATTTAAACACTGCATGTATTTTTGGGAGGTAGAAATTCCAATCTGTGGAATGAAGCACAACACTGTAGGCTGCAGCACAGCATTGCTGGGGATACAAGACTTTATCCATTAGTCTATGAAACGCAGCTGGAAACCAGTGCAGACCAAGGGGTAGTACTGAGCACTGGTAAAGGTCTTCTGTTGTAGAGAACATTTATTCCTTACAGTCTTGGGAGAGAGGGATTTGCCAGCACCTCTTAGTCAAGTCTATACTAGTTAGATAAACTACTCATCAGTACGTCCACCCAAGGCATGGTGACTTTCGGCTTTTCCAGGTTAGGGGTCGCCACAATGGAGCTCCGGTCCACTCATGATTGGCAGTGGATTTTTACGGTGCCAAGTTGCCAGCCCGACGCCCAACTTTCAACGAAGGCATGCCCATTCACGCTGGCACCTACCTGCATGTCTTTTAACATCACTCGACCGCAGGGAGGACATGCAGACTCCACACAGGAGGCGCTCCAGCCGAGAATCGAACGGGAGAACCTATTGCTGTGAGGCGACAACGCTAACCGCAGCACCTACAAGTGCTAAATATTGATATCCTGTTCAATCATCAAATACTGTTACAGAACCAAATAGTACCATTTGGTTTTGGTACTAACACTATAGGACTGTTCCATTTCACTACTGGATTTTTCAATAACACCCAACTTGTTTTGTTTTTGAGCTTCAGGGTTTCTGTAAGGATGGAGACTCGGCTTCACTCCAGGTACCGTTTCAATGTGATGGGTAATAACTTTTAGTTATGTACTTACCATAACTTTAGATGTATGGGATCCATCTCGCCTACATTCTGTACTGATGGGTTCGGAGCCGATCCTCGGCTCCGACTCGGCATGCTATACTATAGAACGAAGTCTCTTATTGGCTGAGCTATCCCACATCCCAGGATGCACCACCACTGCTTCCCCAGATCTTGTTTGTCCGCACACATGCACTCACACATAGACTGTTGATATAATATTGCCAGGTGTTTCAAGATGAAACAGCTGAACTCGAACCGTCCGGTCTCGTCTGATCTCCAAGGCAGGAGAAAGGAGGATGGGTTATTAGGAATGTAGGCGAGATGGATCCCATACATCTAAAGTTATGGTAAGTACATAACTAAAAGATGTAATGTGATCCTATCTCGCCTACATTCTGTACTGATGGGACAGCGTCCCTAGCACCTGATTCCTGGGTGGGTCACTGGAAAACACTCCTGAGAACTGTGGAACCGAAGGAAGCTCGCCCCCGAGATGTCACGTCCAATTTGTAATGAGAAATGAAGGTGTGAGGAGAAGACCACGTAGCCGCAGCACAAATGTCACTAATGGCAAGCTTGGAATGAAAAGCTGCCGAAGTAGCCATAGCCCTGGTAGAATGAGCTTTCACTGTACCTGTAAGCTCTTTATTAGAAATGAAGTAAGTATGACTGATACAGTCTCTGATCCACTTGGCAATAGTGACTTTCATGATGGCTTTGCCCAATTTATTGTCCGAAAAGGACACAAACAGCTGGTCTGTTTTCCGTGCTTGGTGTGTCCTATCCAAATAGAAGTGTAATTGTCTGTGAACATACAAGGTGTGAAAGATGTATTCCGCTCTGTTTGAGTACTTTGGAAAGAAAACTGGAAGTTCCAAAGATTGTTGCAGACAAAAACTAGAACAAACCTTAGGAACAAAGGATGGGTTCAGTCTGAGGGATACTCTATCCTTGTGAAAAACCAGGTATGGAGGTTGGACACATAGGGCTTGAAGTTCCGAAACTCTCCTGGCTGATGTAATTGCAACTAATAAAGCAGTCTTCCAAGAAAGAAATTTTAAGTCACAAGTTGCTGCCGGTTCAAAGGGGAAAGAGGTCAAAGCACCTAACACCACATTAAGGTCCTACGGTGGAGCGGGATGAGATATCGGGGGCCGTAGCAGCCCAGCACCTTTCATGAAGGCTTTACACAACTTGTTGCTCATCAAAGGTGGTTCTATGCTCTCATGAAAATTGGAAATAGCTGCCAATTGAACCTTGATGGTAGAGACCGAACAACCTTGATTGAACAGAGAAGCTAAAAACTTCAGAACCTCTGACACCGGGACTGTTATGGGGTCTAATCCCCGGAGTTGGGCCCAAATAGCAAATCTCTTCCATTTGCTGCTATACATTTTCTTAGTAGAAGTCTTGTGGGCCGAGGACAAGATATGTATGACTTCCGGGTCCAAAGCCTGGTTCCTGACTATGGTCGGAAGAGGAGGAGCCAAGCTGTTAACTTCAACGAGTGGAGGGACTGATGAAGCTGTCCCGACTGATGGGTCAAGAGATCCGGAACTTGGTCCAGGAACCATGGACCGTCCAGTGCATATTTCCGAAGAAAGGGAAACCAGACTTGACGAGGCCGGTATGGTGTAACTAGAATCATTTTGCTCTCCAAGCGAATCGCCTTCTGGATCACCTTGGGAAGAAGGGGAACCGGTGGAAAGGCGTATAGCAGACCGGTGGGCCAAGCTTGGACTAGGGTGTCCTTGGGAATCTCCCCCGGAACTGGGGTGAGAGAGAAGAACTGTTGGCATTTCGTGTTGAAGGGGATTGCGAAAAGGTCGCAACAAGGAGTTCCCCATCTTCTGAAAATCTGAGTTGCCACTCTGTCGTTCAGAGACCACTCGTGAGGGGAGAGAATAGTTCTGCTCAGTCTGTCAGCTATCACATTGGATCTCCCTGGAATGTGTGTTGCTACCAGAAAACGTTTGGTTGCAATCGCCCAATCCCATACCTTCATGGCCTCTCTGCAAAGGGGGTAGGATCTGGTCCCTCCCTGCTTGTTCAGGTACCAGACTACTGACATGTTGTCGGACTGAATGGCAATCATGCCCTGGGGGAGGTAACTGTGTAGTGCTTGCAGCGATAGAAGCACCGCCCTCATTTCTAGTATGTTGATGTGGAGGAGACTCTCGTCAGAGTGCCACTTGCAATGGACTGACCTGCCCAGGTAATGTCCCCCCCACCCCGTCTGGGAGGCGTCCGTAGTCAATGTGGCCACTGGAGGTGGTGGAACGAAGGGTCGCCCCTGATCCAGGTTGGAGGAAAGAAGCCACCAACGAAGGTCCTGTTTGCACGTCTCTGTGATCAGAATGTGGTGACTGAGAGGGAGATCCTGATAAGACCACTGGACTGACAGGAGCCACTGGAGAATCCTCATATGTAACCTTGCCAAGGGGACTAGGAGAACGGTGGCCGACATGGAACCTAACAGTTGTCGGACCATCCTGGCTGGGGCTCGACATTTGAGGAGCAAGGCTCGAACTTGAGACTGTAGTATTTCTATCCTCTCTGTAGGAAGATAGACCCACATTTGCTTTGAGTCTATCTCTACTCCGATAAACCGGACGCGCTGAGATGGCAGCAACACGGACTTTGTCCAATTGAAGGTGATTCCTAGGGAGTCGCCTAGAGATATTGTGGCCGCTAGGTTTTGCAAGAGTAGACGCCTGGAGGTGGCAGTTAGGAGCCAGTCGTCTAGGTATGGAAACACCTGGAATCCTAGACTTCTCAGGTGAGCAGTCACCACCGCCAAACATTTGGTGAACACCCTGGGGGCTGTGGTGAGACCAAAGGGCAGTGCACGGAACTGGAAATGACTGTCTCCCAGGCTGAAGCGCAAGTGTCTCCTGGGCGCCTGATCTATCAGGATGTGATAATAGGCGTCCTTGAGATCTATGGAGCACATCCAGACACCTTTCTCCAGCAGCGGGAGAATGGATTGCAAGGTGACCATCCGAAACTTGGACTTCTTCACTGATCGATTTAGCTTGCTGAGATCCAAAATGGGCCTCAAGTCCCGGTCTTTTTTGGCAAAAAAAAGAATCTTGAGTAAGTCCCTAATCCGGTCTGGCCTGCGGGGACAGGTTGGATGACTCCTTTCTGAAGCAGCTTTGAGATTTCGTTGGCTGCCAGATCCCGCTGACTGGGTGGCGGGTCCGGGATTTTTTGGGATGGTGGGGGGGTTGAGAAAAAGGGATGGTGTAACCTCCGGCAATGATTCGGAGCACCCATCGGTCCTAAGTGATACTCTCCCAGGCCTTTAGGTGCTTCGAAAAACGACCCCCGACTGGCTCCGGAGTTGCACAGTCGGGCAATCCTTCAGGGATGCTGGAAGGCTGAGGAGCCATGAAAGGACTCGCGGTCTCCAGTGTTGCGGGGGCCTCCGCCGCCTCTGGGATGGCGTCTTCCTGAAAAATTTCCCCCTCCTCTGCCTCTAGAAGGGGGATTGCTCTGCTGTGAAGAGTAAGGCTTTTGAGATTTACGGAACCACATTTTCCCCCCTCTTCTAGCCTTGGGATAAGGCCTGAAGGGAGTGAAAAACCATGCCCCTACGGCAGTTAAAGTCTTACCCTCTTGTTCACAGCGAGTCAAGGTGTTCTTTACCTTGGGTCCAAACAGAGAGGACCCATCAAAGGGAGCATCGGCAAAGGAAGACTTGAAGGCTTCCGCAAAATGACACAGGCGAAGCCAGGCTTGTCTCCGTAGAGCAACACCTGTTCCCGCCGCTCTGCTCGCCCCCTCGGCTGCATATGAAATGAGCCTCATGGATGAGTTCGACAACGATGATAGGGTAGCCAGCTGAGAGCTAACCGTCTGGGCCAACTGCTCAGGTAAGTTACCAGAGAGGGTATCTGAAAGTTCCTTGACCAGATCCCTCTGAAGTCTTGTGAAGTGCGTCAGATAATTCAGAGACCTTAAAGTGAAGGTTGCTGATCTCTCTATATATGGACTCTTTATTAGGAGGATGGACGGACGTTGAAGCCTCTGCCACATCTTGTTGGGTAGCAGATGCCACCACCAGGGCATCTACAGCCACACCTTTGGAGAGAAAATCCTTTTCGGGGGGGGCTGAAAGAAATTTATTGGGGCGAGCTGGCACCGGTTCCACAGAATCCGGGTGTTCCCACGCCCTTCGAGAGATCAAATCCAGAAGCTCGTCGAAGGGCGGAGACACCCAGGAGGTGGAGGGCTGAGCCCCGAAGGCCTTGAGGAATACTGACTCCTCAGCGGAAGGGGGTTTGGACTGCCAGTCGCCTCGTTGCTTCAGGATTTCCAAAATGTCCGCAAAGGAGACATCATCCGAGGACGACTTGGGGGACCTCTCCGCATCATCGAGGTCTGTGTCCGAGGTGAGAGACTCGTCAGGGGAGTCGACGTGCTTCCTCTTGCACTGTCTCTTCCTCGGAGGTTCCTCCGAAGACGCTTCGGGGGAACCTTCAGGAAGGAGGGAACCCCTGATGGGGGTGGCCTCAGGCCCCAGGGCTCTGCTGTCTTGAGACAGGGGGACTACAAAGGAACCAGTCTCCGTGCCAAGGGAAGGTGACGGTGAGACCATGGAGGTGGCCAAAGAAGATTTGGCCAAAGCACTCCTCATGGCCCTGAAGGTGGGACCCCCAGAGTCCTGGGAAGGTCCAACCCCCGAGGCCACAACAGTAGACGGCACTCCCGTAGCCGACGCACCGAGAGGGAGGCTCAGAACCGAAAACATCGGTCCCGAAAGCGTCACCCCCGGGGCCGACAGAGGAGGTCCGTGTACCAAACTCCGACCCGAAGGTCGGGGTTGGAGTAAGGGTCGGAGCCGACCCGAAAACCTCCACCGGCTCCACCAGCACCGACTCCAACGGTGCCGAGGCTGTTGGAGGAGGAACCAAGACAACAGGGTGGGCAACCAGCTCCGAAGCCGACTGGGCTGGAGCCGAAACTAACTTTTGAAAGACCGGAGACTGAAACAGCCTTTGAAGCACCCTGTCTATGTCCGAATCTGACATTCTCGAAGACCGAGAAGAGATCGAACGAGTTCGAGTCGACTTCTCCACCAGTTCCGAAGGACTGGGGGACCGGCTCCGAATAGTCTCGATAAATATCGGTGCCGAGGGAGACTCCACAACCATTGCAATTTCCCTCGGAGCCGAAGTGGACTTCGGCACTGAAGGGGAAGAGTCTGATCGGGCAACTCTCATCGGCTCCGAAGACAGTGGAGCCGATGAAGGTGACCCGCCTCTCAAAGCTCTAGCCGTCGGCTCCGAAGCCAGAGGAGTCGAGGCTGGAGGCATCGAGGCAGACCGTTCCGCCCTCGGCTCCGAAGTCCGTGGAGCAGATGGAGAAGCCTGCCGAGATTTCTTTGAAGCCGGTTCCGACGGGCTGGTCGGAGCAGACGATTTCTTCTTCTTTGAAGGTGAAGAGGAAGAAGATAAAGCCTCCTCAAAAGAAGGGGTGATAAGCCCTTTTAAAATCAATTTGTTTTTCATCTCTTGGAGGACTCGGGAGGAAAAAGCGTGACAAACGCTACATGACTCCTGAAGATGCTTAGGGCCTAAACAATAAACGCACAGAGAGTGATCGTCCGTGATGGACATTTTGTAACTGTATTTAGAGCATTTTTTGAATCCTGAGGGCCTGTGCTCTTTCGACATGATGACAGTATCACTACCACAGAAAAAGTCTTTAACAAATTTGTAGTTCAAAGAAAAAAACGTAACTGAGGACAAGACCCCTCTAACAGAAACGGGATTACTTGACCAAAAAACTAAACTACAGTACCACAAAAGACTCACACTAAGTAAATTCAATCATGCGCGAGGGCAAGGCCCCTCTAACTTAAACAGGATCCTTTCCCTCAAACTGAAGCAAATTCACCACAAAAAACACACAATCTCACAGTCACAACAACAACGATAGCTGTTAGAACAGCTTTTGGTTAATTAGCCAAAAATTCCTGACAGAAAATTTGAAGAAATAAGCACTTAGCTCAGCCAAGTCCGAGACCACGTCTAAGCTGTAGAAGGGGCAAACGAGATCTGGGGAAGCAGTGGTGGTGCATCCTGGGATGTGGGATAGCTCAGCCAATAAGAGACTTCGTTCTATAGTATAGCGTGCCAAGTCGGAGCCGAGGATCAGCTCCGAACCCATCAGTACAGAATGTAGGCTAGATAGGATCACATTACATCAGTGGTTCATCACAGTAAGGCTGAGAATATGTCCTTGATCATTAACAGGAATTCTATATTCTCTTGTTTTTTAAGCCTTAGAAAAGGTACTGTCCTAAATTACTTAGGGATATAGAGATTATCTGCTTTTCTTGTTCCCAATTAAATATGCTTAGTCCCACTCCTGTCACACTGACCTCTGGCTACTTCCTTCAGTGTTTTAATACATTAATGCATCAGATTTGTTTGCAATGTCTTTTCCTTACCTGCTATACTCTGTGGGTTACCTCAATAAGCTTTTCCAGGACATTTAATGCACCCTGCCACTTACCTAAAAATGCATTCTCACTGGTAGAGACTAGGACCACAACTCAGTTCCCTACCCAAAATTCTCTATGACATGCATTATGGTTGTATACTCCTTGTTGGTTAGTCTGAGCATTCTCCATATGCTGCCTTTCTATAGGCAGAACCAATTGCATCCTTTCCTGAATACTACTGTTGTGCTCCACTACTGTTCTAAAAGGGTTTTATTTAACCATCCCAGATTTCACTGACTATGTCCAATCATCCTCTAGGTCATTATCCATACAACAACTCAAAATGGCTAAATCCAGTGGAGGACTGGGAAATCTCTCTTGCAGAAAACATAAGATAGGACAATAACTGGTCCTTGTTTTTCATGTCAGTTTTTATTACTTTCTTTTAACATGGACTTTAAGGTACTGTTGAACATTTTTACCAGTCAATCCATTTGTAGGTGGCATACCGCGATCCTTAGTTGTTGTTCTTGAAAGACCTGATACAGATATTTAATAATTTTGGACACAGACTGCTGTGACATATTACAATTTCCCAATACTGTTGAGAACAGAACAGTCTCCCTTGGCTATTGTCCTGGAGTTGGCCTTTCAAAGGGGAATGGCCTGAAGAAAGTGGGCAACACTATCCAATATAACCAAGATGCATTAACTGTTAGTGGACTTAATCACTGGACCCCACAATGTCCATCACAATCCTCCTGAATAGGTCCTCTATTATTGACATTGTTACCAATGAGCTCTTAAATCTGGGGTTGGGTCTAGTCCTTTGACACTCAGAAAAAACAGAACTGAAGTTTTCCACCTCCTTAGTTACTCACAGTCAATAAAACAGGAGTAATGTTTGGGTTTTGGTTTTATCCATACAAATACAGCTGCATAGAATATGGCCATGGGCCATTTTTATCAATATAGACTTATTTGATCATGGGACCAGCAAATGATGGGTAACTGCTTCCCCATTTTTTGCAACTTGCTACATGTCATTGTGCTCTCAAAACATCAAAAGGGAGGAGGGGGATGCAGGGGTGTATGTTTACACTACCTCATCATTATTCCGATGTGTCTCATCTTCCCATTGACCTTTTTCAAAATTTCCTTTGATTAGTTGGATGTTCAAGCAGACTGTGTTCTTCCATCAATGTATCTCTGGAGGCAAGTGGCCTGTCTGTCTCCCACCAAAACAGGCATTATGAACTCTGTGACTTGCTCTTTCCCAAAGAAGGGAAATTCATGGCAGTGTTGCTTTGGCCCATACTTATCCTTGTTTGTAGGGATGTTTATATTTAGTTACATCTTCTTCTTGATTAACTTCCCATATCATCCCTTCCTATCAACATGCCCCTTCATTGTTCAGGTCTCTTTTACCCTTTTTTGAACCATTTTGTGTTTCTTTGATGTTATTGCCCCTTTCTTAGTCAACTGTTCCCTTTTCTCTATTAATATTCTCCCATCTCTTTGGGAGCATTTATCCAGATCAAAATTTTAATTAGTCTGCTCACTGTTACTGTGGGTTGTATTTTGCTTTGATCTAGCCCTTCTTCTGTAGGTGTGGTAGTTTCTCTTCTATCATAAGTGAGACTCTCCCTACCTGTTGGTAGTTTTCTCACTCCCACTTCCTCCATATTTCTTTAAAATGAAGGATTATGTTGTGACTGAGGTATGGTACTTTTGCAACTGGATAGAACGCTGTCCCAAACTGGGTCTGTATCTCCACCCGGATGATGGGGTAGTGCCTTTTCTCACCATGAATGCAAATAACTTTTGGTTCTGGGAGCATGGACCTTACTTTCACAAAGGCACTGGGCTTTACTATGATCATGCTACAAGAATCTATAAGTCATTGCAGTTCTTGGCCATCTAGCTTACACATACAGTTTGCTAATTTGGCTGCAATACAATAAAAAAGGGTGTTTCAACCACTCTTGTAATAGCACAATCACATTCTACGGATGACTCTTCTCCTTATGATTCTCTAGTTACCTGAATGGAAGGATCTTCCCTGCTTTTCCTAAGTATTTGGCTATATGACCTTACTTTTCCACATTTAAAATAAAAAAAGAGAAAGAGACTTTCTTCATGACATTAAAATATATCAGTTAGTTTGCAGTCACCTTAAACATATTTTCATAATATAATACCCTTTCCGTCAGTGTTACACAAATCCATTATAATTCTGGGGATCAGCTTAACACAATTCCTATTTGACAGTATTTATTTATTCATTCATTCATTCTTTTTTAATATATTCTTTGTTGACAGGATTAGTCCCATATGGCTAAAGGTCTGTTTCAGGTCAGACTTGAGGTGGCATTTATATTAAATTTGGCCAGGGCATTGGGGAACTTCTGCTCCTTTTGATAGGTACCATGGGAAGTTTTACCTCCACCTGAGCTACCACCAACTCAAGCAGACAGGACGACCTTGGTTTAATGTTTCACAGTGCAGCATTCCCCTTAATACTGCACTGCACTGCAATAGCAGCAATCCAATCACCTGGTGTGTAAAAAGAGCCCATAACTTCTTGGTTTTCCAGCAGCAAATACAAGTGTGCTACCTGCTGAGCCACCGACACTACCAATAGTGAGCAATGCTTTCTTAAATTAGCCTGTGACTAAGATTTCCAGCCTTATTTCTTTGTTGCTCTGTTCCTTCAGATTTCAAGGCTTAACTAACATTTTGCTGTAGTTCTCAGCACTTGAAAAGACCTACTCATGAAACTTATGGGCTTGTGTCTCAGCAGTTACCCTTGCCCTAGAAAGCAGGCACCTCAGCATTTTTTTTTTGGATGGAGAAATCAGCCTAATAGTGCCTCTTCCTTCACCCAAGTGACTCATTAATTTTTCCATTGGGCCAGGAGCCCTCTGGCCAATACATTCCCCACTGGAGGCAAAAATCAGGTGCAAGGGAGTCGGTCATTCAACTGTTCCTGTGGACTGCCCTATCCCCACCCCCTCATCAGCCTGAGAGCTTCGTTATAGCTACCTCAGGAGGTGCATATGTGCATCTACACTTGTAAAACCTCCCAACCAATTTACACACTACTTGTAGCCCAGCCACGCTAGGCTCTTCATGCTGTGATGATACACCTGTATTCCTCCAAGTGTTATCTACTTAATTACGTTTGTTTACTGGAGTAGCGCACTGATTAATATTGACAAATTGGAAGCCTGGCCTGAGTGGAGCACAACATTTTACCAAAAAAAAAAAAAAAAAAGAAATGTAAAGCATTAAAAGAGTAGTTCACATTATTTACACAGAAAAACTGCGTCTATACATTCTAGTAAACATGCAGGGTGTAATCTACAACATTATACATTAGTTTATAAAGTGGGACAGCTATCAGTATTCTTGTGAACAGAACAGGAGTGGAAAGGAGATAGGTATAATGTGTTAGGTAATTTGTCCTGTGTTGACGCTGGAGCATTTGGCTTGAATGAAAAGGGGATTTTTAAGTTGCAGTATGAATTTGGAGTAAGTGTTGATTTCCTTTAGGTCAACAGGAAGAGCTTGTCAAAGAGTAGATTCCAGCCAGAGAGGAGAATGCATGTGGAGTTTGGCTTTAGGAGTAAGGAGAGTTGTTGTGGCCTCTCTCTTTTTTAATTTCTCAAAATCTTTTGAGTTTCTATTACCGTGATGGGAATGGACCCCATTCCTAAGTCAAAGTATGATTAAAGTTCATGAAATCAGTGCTGTTTCAATATTTGATGTCAGCCAGAAGTGCTCTTCGGAGCACCCGCAATGTGCACAGTAATGATTCCTTCTGCAATTCATATGGAGTTACATGTATTGGTAGCATATCTAAATATGATTGTAGATTCTTTTTTATAAGACCTGTTGCTCCAACTACTATTGGAACTATCTTTCTTCCACATTGCATTCGTTTCTGCCTGCAAATCCTGATATTTTATGACTTTGTGTCTCTCTGTACGCAAGACACTGTAGTCACTGGGTGAGGTGATTTCAATGATCAATGTTACTTTTGTTTTTTCTTGGACCACTACATCTAGTTTTCTAGCATCTATCTTTTGAACTGTTGGTAATGGATGATCCCATGTGATGTACACTTCATCATTTTTTATGATACTTTCTAACTCATGTTTCCAGGGTTTTTCAGCCACTTCAATACCATAATGTTTGCAAAATCCCCAGTGCAACAGTCTTGCCACATTATTATCCCTTTCAGTATATAGTCCTTCTGCCATTAGTATGTCACAACCAACAACGAGGTGTGCAAATGTTTCCAATTCAGTTTTACAAAACCTACATTTGTCTGTTTCTCCCACATTTTCAATGGACTTTGTAAACCAACTTGTATGCATCTTGGGCAGCCAATATTAACCTTTCATCTCTTGGTTTGAATTCGCCTTTCCTTAACCATTCCTAGGTTTGTTCCTGAAAAACATGAGGTTCTTCCAGAAGTTTTCTATACTAGCAACTATATTTATGCATTTTCCACATTTCTTGCCTTCTCATCTGGTCCTTCACCTTATATTCTTTCTTTTGCTTTTTGGCACATACAGTTGGCTGCCTGATTTTTATCTACTTCTGGTTTGAGTTCCATTCCTGCTTGATGCCAAAATGCTTCTGTTAGATTAAGCACAGAAGTCATCCTAGATTTATTCACCTCATGTTTCAAAACTTTCACTACGTTTGGGTCTTGTGAGGTCAGCAGATATGTGTGGAGTCCCACGAATGCAGATCTCTACATGTAATCAGTTTGAAGAAGGCCCATCCCTCCTACAGAATGGGGAAATATATAATATTAGTATGCACTGATTTTTGTAAATCATTTGGTGAGCATGAAGCATCCTTTTAGCTTTCCTACTAATCTAGCCAACATGTTTTGGGGCCAATCAATCAATCAATCTAAAACCGTAAGTTAGGACAAGAAGAGGAAATTGGTTTATAGCTTGGATTTTATTCCTAGATGTCAGCGCTGTTTTCAGGATTAATTTAAATCTTCTGAAGTATTCCTTACTAAGTTTTATTCGCATTTGTTTGTGTTTTATTGTTGATCCTTCATCAATTCCCAAATATTTATAAACTCCTTCTTGCTCAAGTTCTTTTATATCACATTCTTGTCGCAAACTGATGTTTGTCTGTTGTTGCAGGTTTCCGGCTTTACAGGTTGCTATTGCACAATTATCAAGACCAAATGACATTCTTATATTATCTGAAAATGTTTTGACAACTTGCAGTTGTGCTTTCAGTTCCTCATAGGTTCATAGGTTCATACTAGGCTATCTGCCCTGGGGCAATTATAAGCCTAGCCCGATTCTGTATGGCTTACGCCACCCCTTGATTTGAGTATACTGTGCCCTTTTTAAGGTTTAGTTTACTGTGCCTCTGTCTAATAGTGACACGGGAGTAATCCCTGGGACAAACCTACGATCCCCCATCCACTTATCGAGATTCTTCCTGAAGAGATTCAGTGAGGTGCTCTGCCTCACATGAACTGGAATTCTATTCCAGAGCGAAGGGAGCCTCTGGATTATGAACCTGTCCCTCTGGCAAGTTCTATTTATTTCTGTGCTGAGGTTCAAGTCCCTCGAGCGTGTGGCTCTAAGGGATTTAGATTTACTGAGGTGGAGCATGTCCATTAATTCTGGATTTGACATAACTTTGTATGTCAGGCATAGATTGCCTAGAAGTAGGCAGTATGCAACTGAGTAGAGCTGGAGTTTTTTTAACAGAGCAGCATATGGCATCTGTTTGAGACCCTTGATCCTCTTGGTGAGATACTTTTGGGGTCTTTCTAATTGCTGCAGGTGTCGGGTAAGGTACATCCCAAAAGGGGCATTGTATTCTATGATGGGCCTGATGAGGGATGAATAAAGGGGCACGATTACCTCTCTTGATCTAGATGTGAAACCCTTCGTGATGAGGTGGGCTATGTAGAAGGTCTTTCTAACCACTTTGGCAATGTGGTTTTCAAAGGAGAGATTGCTATCAACTTGGGTCCCCAGGTCCCTAATAACTTTCTCTGTACTTAATGGGTTTCCGCCTATGTGGTAATTTGTGGGCACATTGTTTTGCCAAAGGGTATGACTATACATTTTTGGCATTTAGCTTTAAACCATGGCACTGGCACCAGTTATCTGTCTCTGTGAGACCTTTTGAAGGATGTTTGTGTCAGCTGGAGAGTTGATTATGGTGCCCAGTTTGCAGTCGCTCTGAACTTGGTGAGCCACAGTCCTCCCATGTTTGCCTGTACCTCGGAAAAGTATATACCGAACAAGAGTGGTCCCAGGACAGAACCCTGTGGGACGCCACTTGTGACCTGTTTCGAGTCTGACATGGCTCCAGCAACTCTCACTCTGTGGGTTCTGTCTTTGAGCCAGTTTGCGACCCATCTTGTGACATAGGGGTTTATATTTAAGCTGGATAGCTTATCTATGATGCCAGAGTGGGGTATTGTGTCAAATGCCTTTGCAAGGTCCAGATAGGCTGTGTGGACTACCTTCCCTTCATCTATGGCTTTGGTGACTGTTTCAAAGAAGTCAACCAGGTTCAAAAGGCAGGATCTGCCCTTGACAAAGCCGAATTGGGTAGGATCTAGTGTCTGTAGGTCCCCAATGTCTTTGTTTATGAGCTCCATGATGATCCTCTCCATAGCCTTGCAGACTAAGTTAGTCAGGCTTATGGGGCGAGTTTCCAGGGTCCGTAGAGGCTCCACCTTTGTGGAGTGGGACCACTGTTGCTGTACACCATTCTGTGGGCACATATCCTGTAGTGAGGCTGAGACTGTATAGCTGTTTTATTTGAGGGATTAGTTCCTCTTGTAGTTCATGTAGAATGCAACCTGGGATGCCATCTGGTCCCATGGAAGCAGTGTTTTTTGCTTTGGAGAGGGCAGCCTTCACCTGAGCATCTGAGATGTTTGGGAGGCAGCCCTCTGCCGGGATAGATACTTGCTCTTTTGGGGGGGGGGGGGGAGAAGTTTGCACTGAACCTGTCTGCGGGTTCAGTGTATTTTTTGTCGTTTAGAATCAACTCAGAACAAGTCTGGGAGTTGCATCCCAGGTTTCTAACATAACTGAAAAAAGCCTTATGATTGTCTTTGGTGTCCTGTGCAATTTTTCTCTCGAAGCTGGCCTTGGAGGATTTTATGAGGGATCGTAATTTTTTGCTAGTACTGATCAGAGATGCCTTCTCTATTAGGGATTTTGCTCTATCATGTAGTAGCTTCCTCCTTCTGTTGTACAGTTTATTTATGGCAGGGGTCCACCAGACTCGTTGGTGAGCTCCTTTTGTGTTTTGTTGTTGAGTATATAATTTTTCTGAGGAGCACTTTATCCAGCAAGTCGTGGTTCTGTTGAGTCTTTCAATTCCGTTTACCTTGTTTCCCTTTTTTGTCTTTTGGCTTTTCCCGGTTAGGGGTCGCCACAGTGGAACTCCAGTCCGCTAATGCTTGGCAGTGGATTTTACAGTGCCGAGTTGCCAGCCCGATGCCAAACGTTCAAAGAAGGTACACCCATTCATGCACGCACATACCTGCATGCCTTTAAACGACATACAACTGCATGGAGGACATGCAGACTCCACACAGAAGGCTCTCCAGCCGAGAATCGAACAGGAGAACCTCTTGCTGTGAGGCGACAATGCTAACTGCTGCACCACAGCGACCCTGTTTTACTTTGTTTCCCAGTTCTCTATAAAACTTTTTTGGGTCATCAATAAATTGCTTATTTTGTACTTTTCTTATATTTTTATCTTCGTAGCTTCTAAGTTTTTCTGCCTGTGCTGAAATTTTTAGTTTATCTGCGATAGTGCATGACAGATCCTGGACTGTTCTAATACTGTGCATTGCTTTTATCACATCTATCTTACTTAGTTTTTTGTTGATCTGTTCCCTCTTCTATAGTCTTCTAACAGTGACACTTCTGGTCTTAACTGTTTTATAGCTTTCTCTATTCGATACTTCCATGATGGTATTCAATTTCTCCCCTTCCTTTCCCTCACTACCCTGTGTTCTTGTGGTAGAACTTTATCAGTTATTAATTTAGCTGCACAGTAATATATCCTGTTTACTTCTATTACATCACATGGATCTCTATGAACAGTCCTAATTACTGTGCTCATTTGTTTATCAGACTTTTGGCTTTCTGGATTTTCTTAACCTTCTGCAGTCTATTTCCTTCATTGATCTTAATATATCCATGTCTATTAAATCAAGCAACTCTTCTCTTAGCTCATTTTCTTGCAAACTGAGGGCACATCCCTTGTTTCCAGTTTCATGCGGGCATTCTGTAGAAGGTTATACAACATCTTCCTGTGGCATATTCTCTTCAATTTCATCCTGTGCCATCTGTTGCTCTGTCATATGGGAACTCACTGGCCTATCTCTCCCTTCAACATTGACTGCATCCGAGTTTTCAGAGTTTCCTGTTCTTCCCTTGCTGTCTAACTTCAAGTGAACATTTACACCGGTTTCCTCTGGAAGGCTCCAAATTATCTTCATATGGCGCTTGACTAATTGTTTCCTGTTCCCCTGGTTTCCCCTTAATTTGGATATCCCCTGCTCTTTCCTGTTGTGGCACTTTCTGAATTAGACTTTCTACACTGAATCCTTCACTTTGCAGGTACTCCATAACCTCAATTTCTATTTCTTTAACTTCTCCATTACTAATCTTGTGGCTTATGAATAGTGTCTGATGTTGTAAAAGAATGCTTTGTTTTGTGAAATTTAGCTGCAAGGGGAGTCAATTTCTACAGGTTGAGTAGTTTATACAACTGTGATCTTAAAATTACGTTAGATCTTTGTTTTATGGGTAAGTATTTGACTTTCTGTAGTGGTATAATGATGCTCAAGAAGGAACAAGCTTGCAATGAATAGGCAGAGATTATACTAATAAAGGACTGCTCTCATCTCTAGAACATTGATATGCAGAACGGTTTTGCTTGGGGTCCACGTGCCTTGGACAGTCCTGCCCGAGCAATGCCCCCCCACCCTAAGTGGGAGGTGTACGTGGTCACCATGGCTTGGGGCGGAGGTGTAACAAAGGGGCGTCCTTCTCGCAGATCCTGGGATTGAAGCCACCACATGAGAGAAGCTCTGCACACTTTGCTTAGAGGAATCAGAAAGTCTAGAGACTGATGTAGTAGAGACCACTGAACTTGTAACGTCCACTGTAACACTCTCATATGCAGACGTGCACAAGGAACCAGATATACAACTGCTGCCTTGGACCCTAGGGCTCTCAGGACTAACTCCGCTGGGGGTGCAGGAGTCTGAAGGAGCACCAAGACATGAAGATCCAGGCTGTGTAGTCTGTCAGGGGTGAAAAATATCCTAGCCTGAAGAGAATCTATTCTTGCCCCTATGAAGTCTAGAATTTGAACAGGTTAAAGAGAAGATTTCTTGAGGCTTATTGTGATACCCAGCCGAGTCGACAACTGGAAGAAAAAAGTTTCTGGCTAGTACAAGTCGATGCCTGGTGGGGGCAGTGAGAAGCCAGTTGTCCAGTTATGGAAAGACTGAATGCCCTGAAGCCTCAGGTGGGCCGCTACAACTGCCATGACCTTGGTAAACACCCTGGGGGCTGCGGTGAGACCAACGGGTAGGACCCTGAACTGGTAATGACTGGCTCCTAGCCGAAAGCGAAGGAACCTCCTGGATCGCCTATCCATCAGGATATGGTAGTACGCATCCTTGAGGTCTATCGAGCACATCCAGTCTTCCTCCTGCAAGAAGGGCAGGATGGATTGCAAAGTGACCATCCGGAACTTTCTCTTTGGCAACGGACATGTTCATTGTGGATAGGTCAAGAATCAGCCTTAAGTCCCCCATCTTTTTTGGCACCAAAAAGAACCTGGAATAGATGCCTGACCCATACTGGTCTGGGGGCACTAGCTGGATTGCTCTTTTTTCTAGCAGCTTTCTGATTTCCACAGCTGGTGCCTCCCTTTGACAAGGTGGGTCATCCAGAAGGCACCTTGTGTATAGGGGACTGTTTATGAAAGGAATAAAATAGCCTCTGGACATTATTCGAAGCAACCAGTGATCTGACATGATGGACTCCCACTGGGCTAGGTGCCTCGAAAAATGCCCCCCAACTGCCTCCAGAGAGCAGCAGTCGGGCAACCCCTCAGGGCTGCTGCACGAGTCAGTCGGAAAAGGGTTCTTGTGACTCGAAGTTCTTTGGTCCCCCTCTGTCTCTGGGCCGGCATCCACCTTGTCCCCCACTGCCTCTAGGGGAGGAGGAGTCCGGAGCGTTCCTGGACTGCTTCTTTTGTCCTCGCTGGTTCCTGGAGAAGGACCTATGAGGGTTAGAGAAGTGGATCCCGACGGCCGACAGGGTTTTCCCGTCCTTCTCGCTGTGGACAAGCGTATCTCGGACGGTGTTCCCGAACAGGATCGAACCGTCAAAAGGGGCATTAGCAATAGATGCCTTAAAAGGTTGTGAAAAATTGCAAAGCTGGAGCCAGGCATGATACCTCATGGCAATACCAGTCCCGGCTGCCCTAGCGGCTCCCGCAGTGGCATGAGAGACTAGACACATGGACGTATTTGAAACAGACTTGAGAGTGGCCATACGAGCTGAGAATGTCCGTTTATCCTCGGCTGAAATGGACTCCGGGGGAGACTCTGCGTACTCCTTTATGAGGTCACGCTGCAGTCTAATTTTGTGGGCCATTTAATTCAGCAACCTTATAAGCAAAGGTAGCTGAAGCAAACATCCGCTTTCCAAGACGATCCGTCACCCTAGACTCCTTTGTCCGAGGGATAGACCGAGGAACTTTCCTGGGCAGTTCCTTTTTAGTGGCCGCCGCCACTATCATGGCATCAACTGGGGAACCCTTACTCCAAGTGGGCTTGTCCATAGGAGGGCTCAATACTTTGGTCGTTTGGGTATTGGCTCTACAGTGTCCGGTTCCTTCCAGGCTCTGGTGGTAATGAGGTCCAAGAGGTAGATGGGCCTGTGTCGAACTCCAGAAATACCGACTCGTCCAAGGAAGGTTTTTGAGAGGACCAACCCCCCCCTCTGGTGAAGTATTTCCATTATGTCATCGAAGGAGACGTCTTCGGGGGGGGGGGCGATCTGGGGGAACCTTCCCCTTCCTCCAAATCGGTATCCTCAGTGAGGGATTCGGGGGAGTCCATGTGCCTCCTTTTGTACTGGCATTTGTGAGGGGCCTCCTCAGGGGGACTCTCCGGGGAGGGCTCGCAAACCGTCTCATATTTCTCAAGGAGAACTCTCTGGGGAGTATTGGACACAGGCTGTCCCTGGGAGGACTGGATGATGGAAAACAAACTCAGTTGCGAGGGAGCAGGGGCGGACTCCGAGGACAGAGTGAGGGGTCTCGATCCTCCAGAGAGAACCCTATCCACAACAAACGCCGAAGAGGAAGCGGCTTCCCTGAAACTGGTGGGGCGGGTAGCCGTGCTCCTTGGATTTGATGAGGGGATCGGAGCAGAGGCCGAAACAGCTGGACCCAAGGAGACGGTATGCCCCAACCACAATGGGGCCGATGACACATTCATATCCCCTCGGATCTGATGCCCAGATCTTGGCTCAGAGAGCTTGGATCCGAAAGGCTCGAGGGCATGGCCAGCGTCGAGGTTGGAGGAACCATCGGTGCCGACCCCCTGACTCCGGGGCTCCTCGGACCCATGGACTCCGAAACCCGAGTGTGGATCGGAGAAGGAGCTATCGGGGCAAATGTCGGAGCCAAACTCCTCACTCCGGCTGGGGGGGAGCCAGCAACACTCCCATCTGCAACTGAGTTTGCAGGAACCTTCTCATCATCCGGTCCATATCAGCTTCAGAGAGGCTCCTTGTGGATCTCGAGGACGCCACCGACACAGGCCGGGAGGGACGATGCGAGGACGACCTCGAAGCGTGCCAAGCCTCCTCCTTCTGCTTCGGGGAGAATTGTGGAGAACGGAGCCAAGGGGAAGATGGCCTAGCAACCTTTTCTAGTGTAGAGATCACCTTAGTGGGGCTGGCCGACGGATCCGAGTCCGCTTGCCTCTTGCGACCTCTCTCCCTGTCTCTATCTCTCTCTTCCTCTCTATCTTTTTCTCTGTGTTTATCCTTCCTGGCCTCTCTCTCTCCCTGTTTAGAGGTGGTCGTGTGAGTTCCGGACAGGGGAGGAGAGCCGGAAGACTGAACAGTCACGGCCATGACTGATGAAGATGCTGCAGAAGAGGTAGTTGACTCTGCGGGTAAAAGACCCGCTGGAATCAGCTTGATCCTGCGATCCCACAGGGCCCGGGGGTTGAATGCTGCACAAATCTTCCAGTCCGATGTTAGGTGGGGGACCCCTAAACAACTACACACAGAGTGTGACCATCGGCCAGTGACAGCTTATGGCCATACTCTGGGCACTTAGAAAATGTAGGCTTCTGACCTTCTGACACATCTTAATTTAGTCTATGCTAAGTCGTCACGCACACACACTAAGGGCGGAAGGTGTGGCCTACACAGACAGAAAGTTCTGAAACTTTCCTACTCCACTACTCTATATATATGTTTTTTTTTTTTTTTTTGACGCAAAACCCGAGGTAAAGAAAGGACAGGGTTAAATATTTTGGCACTCGAACAAACACAAAGACTGAAAAGTTAGTTGAAAAACCTAACCAACCTGCCTGGAGCTCAAGAATCCCATGCTGGCGAAGCCGCAGCAAACAAGATCTGGGGATTGGAAGGAGGTTGCAGTGTAGTATGGGTAAGGGGGAGGAGCTTGTAGCTCGGATCTTTAGCTTGGTAAACTGTCATATCGGATCCGTAACCCACAGATTGATGATCAAATGAAGTTAACTACTTCAGATCAAATTCTTCTCAAACTGAGAACAATGGAATGATATATTTGTTTTTCAATTTACCTTACAACATGTTCACAGACTATTTTCTTACTATGTTGATGTTATAAACGGACACTGCACATTTAAGGTTGTTAATTTACTTAGTTTCACTTACTTCCATTTACTAATTTATAGACAGTATACACAGCGTCTCAGCAGATAGTGCCATCACCTCACAGCAAGAGGTTCTCCAGTTCAATTCTCTGCTGGGTTTTTTTCTGTGCGGAGTCTGCAGGCCCTCCTTGTGTTCGAGTGGGTTTTATATGGGTGCTCCAGTTTTGTCCTACATTCCAAAGACATGCAGAAAGTAAATTGGATTCTCTAAACTGGCCACATGTGTGAGTGAGTGTGTATGTGAGTGAGTGGTATGAAAGAACACCCATGGCAGGGCTAGCCACCCAGCAGTGTGAACCTTGGCTCTAGATGATTATCACTGCTAATGTGGCACCCCGTCCCCATGTTCAAAAAAAATGGGAAAAGGAGTTGTGGATGGATGCATTAATGATAGGTATCAGCTGAGAATCACTTAACATATGTGTTCGAATATAACTATAAATGATCTGTCAAGCTTTGTCTATCAGATAGCTACCTAGAAACATCCTGACTAAGTTAAGGGATTACTGACCTTCCTTCAGCAATTACACCCCATGTTACATACTATCATGATCTTTTTGCTTCTGTTTTCTTGATAAATATAAAGGCATCTTTTACAATATCCAGTCCTAAACATAATATCTGATGGGGCTATGCAAATGACAGATTAACTACATGCACCACATTTAGTAACCCCTTTATGCAGCAATGAACTTGGGCATCATGCTAACTAAGAATATGCACTAACAGAAGTGTTAGATAACACACCATGATAGAAATTAATCACAGGACTCCCATGTGGCAAATTCTGATATGCTGATGTGCTATTTATTTTTGTTTACAGGGAAAGTCCATTTGGGAACTGAAATGCACTTTTTCAGTGTAGGCTCAGCCAGAAAAGCTATAAAACAAGGATATAAATACATTTTTGACAATTCAAAAGAAAAACAGTCTACAAACATTATTTACAAAGAACATCAAAGCAAACAGTGAACAAAAATTATTTACAAAGCTTATCAGATTTAGGAAATGCATGTTATCAAGATATTTACGAGTAGAATCAAAAACACTATATTAATACACTTGTACAATATCCACAGTGGACAGTGTTAGGATCACATACTTCAAACTCTAGCTGTGGTATGCTTGGATACTTTATTAGTTGCCAGGTGATATTTTAGTGTGGATTTCAATTGCTGCAGGTTACATAAAGCCTGATACATGGTTTGGAATTTTTTTTCTGTGCCTTGGAGATGGAACAAACTTCCAAACCGCATCAGGCTTTTAAATAGCATTTATTTGCATTTCATCCTGCCTAGCACTATGTATGGAAAATATGGAAAAGACAAACTATGTCTTCTCAGACGATACCCTTAGTTTAACAGACACAATAATTTTGCTTATTTATGTGTAATTTGTTAGTTAGGTAAGTGGACTGTCTATTGACTCTCTTCAGCACTGACCTTGGCTCATAGGTAAGCACTGAAAAAAAAACAGAACAAAAAATGTAACCTAGGACTGGCCCCTGTACTACTAATAGACACAGACAGCTCCTAAATGCTTCATCTCATGCAAGGGTCCCCTCACATTATCAATGGTATGATCCCAGTTATTCTCATAAAGAGTAATATATAATTAATTATCAACCATGAGATGGGATAAGGCCAATCTCTAACCAAATGGGATAGATCAATTCGAGCACAAAAAGGGAAACTGGCTAGGCTTAAAACGTCTTGCAAGGGCAGCTAGCCTAATACTTATCTATGAACCTGTAAGTAGAATGCATAAATGAGATCATTCAAACATAACAATACTGTTACAAAGACATACATCTGGAACGTTTCTCCACAAACCTCCGCTGAAAATTGGCTTTGTTCCAAGTCAGACTTTCCCGGTAAACAAATGTTAAACAATAAAATAAATATTGACACACTCAATGACATGCATAATTGTGAGCAGTTAATGCAAGTAGTAATACTGTATAATTGCATAATTTACAGGAATTGCCTTGGTGAGAGGCAGTTTACTGCCATTAAGTCAAATTATATTGTGTGCAATATTAAACACCATCTTACCAGAGTGTGTATGTTAATTTGTTAAGGGTGTGGATATCTCAGCTGTGACTTGAAGTTCTGGTCTCATCAAGTAAAATGTTAACACAGGAAAAGGAGCTGTAGCCGCCCTGGTCACTGCCTTTGTAGTTGTAATATTCATGTCACTGCCTTTGTAGTTGTAATATTCACTGCATTTACTAGTTCCAACTTCTGTCTTAAATTCTAAGGTCTTCAGTCCCTCACATCTAAATAATATTTATTTATTTACTTACATACTTTTGTTGACTAGGCTAGTTCTACTAAGCATGGCATATTTACACAGGAGAACCAAACTGCTATTTATAATGACTGGAGAAAATTTGGTATCTCAGTTATCTGGAAAAATATAAGCTGTAAAAATGTCATCATGTATCTAAAAACACAGGCCTGCGGTTTACAGATTCAGATAAATTTATGCATCATCAAATTAGCACTCAAGTATCTTCATTTAGTTACAAAGATGCAGCCCTCGTCAAAAAAGAACGGAATTGCTCCTTTTTCATCAATCAGCATCTTTCTCTAAATGAAACATCTGGGGGAACTGTAATGTAGGAAAACAGAAGCAGAGGTTTACTCGTCAGAGATTTGGGATGCACGCCTAGGCTTAAAAAGGCCCTTGTGGTCATTAGCCTAGTAAACAACTATGAACCTATAAAGCTGACAGTGACCTCCATGAAACAACAGACGTAGGACTTTAAATCACAACCATATCACCTCTGTTCTTATGTAAGAAGGGCATTAAGTAGGGATAAAGTGCAGCTAACTGCTTACTATCTTTGGAAGGTGTGAAGAAGGGTGTTAGGAGATGCTGCACCACTGCCCCTGGTAATGAATGAAGTGGGGGTGGATCAAGGATAAGGAGATCAACAGACTATGGCTAGAGATACCTAGAACAGTCTGTGGACATGTGTTTAGCAGCATGAGTTTTACCCTGTACTCTGCCATTCCACAACACTGCCTGATCACAGCTGAGTTTAGGCAGGTGTACCATGCACCCTATAACTAGGCATTAATGATGGTCTTTGGCACTGGTATTCTCACAAATCTTTACACTGATCCTGACAGAGTCACACTACGGAAGACGAAGGATAGAAAAAGTCAAGAATGGTGACAGGGAGCTGCAAAGATTTAAACTAGAAAGGACTTAAAAGTGAAGGAATGCAGAAGCTGATAGTAAAAATAATTAACTGGTACAAAATGTTTTTGTCAACCAAGCTGCAGCCTGTACTCCACCCTTGATTAATAATTACTTGCAACAATAAAAGTCTATAGAATATCAACAAACAAACGCTTTATCTTTTTGTCATTACAAAAAAACTCTGGTGGAATACATTTTGTTAATAATTTCAGATAAAGAAGAAAGTACTTCAAAGTAGTACAACAATACAAACAAACAAATAAATAACACATAAAAATGCACAAAAGGTGTCAGCATCGCACAATAATATAATCAGTTATCACAGCAGGCTCTTCTGAATACGTAAGCCGGGGGGAGGTCTGAGTTCCATAAAGCAGGACTTTGGTAACCAAATATATTCCCACCAACTAAATCTACCAGTGGAACCAATAAAGTACAGTTGTGTACCCACCATAAATGTAGATGCTGAGTGTATTCACTGTTGCAGTCATTACACTTGGGTTATCCTGCTGGCAGGCTACCCGCAGTCGGCCTGAATTACAAAGTCCTGGTCCGGCGTCGGTTGCTGTCGCCTCTTTCCTGAAGTCAGTGTGCCAGGGGTATATAAGATGCAGCCAACGCCATTTTCTTCAGTTTTTCTTGCCCCAGATGTCAGGTGCCCCCAAAAGGGTAGGCTAAATAAAACATTGCTTATAAAAAGCATGTACTAAAATAAACATTACCTTCACCTACAAGCAAATACACCACATAGGTTGTATAGAATAGAGAAGTACAGATAAGTCCCAGCAAAGAAAGTGGGTTGGTGGGTGGGTAACCTGGACTGCAAACAGTGAATACACTCGAACATCTACATTTATGGTAGGTACACAACTGTACTATGTTCATCATGTTTCATTTTTGCAGTCATTACACTTGGGTTGAATCCCAAAGCTGAGGTTGGGCGGCTGGGTCTAAAAAGAATTAGGAGTGGCTATGAGGCCCTGCAGAAATGAAGCGGCAAAGCCTGCTCTGGATTTAGAGTAAAGAGGTAAGTGGTAGTGCTTAGTAAAAGTGTGCACTGAAGTCCAAGTTGCAGCCTCCAAAATATCTTTGGTTGGTACTCCTCTGAGAAAGGCTGCTGAGGTGGCTGCTGCCCTGGTAGAATGTGGTCTAATGCCCTTAGGCACTGACTTGCCATGTTGTGAATAGCAGAAACGAATGCAGTGTCCTATCCATTTTGAAATAGTCTGCTTTGAGATGGCCTTTCCTTGTGATCCTGCAGCATATGCCACTAAAAGTTGCTCAGTCTTTCTGAAAGCTTTAGTTTTGTCCAAGTAGAAGCGTAGCTGTCTCTGTATGTCCAAAGAATGCAGAAGTCTCTCTCCTTTATTCTGTGGGTTTGGGTAAAAAGTAGGCAAATGAATGGTTTGGTTAAGAACCACACTGGAAACTACCTTAGGCATAAATGTTGGGTTTGTCCTTAGAGAAACCCTGTCCGGATGGAAGATAATAAAAGGTTCCACAGCCATTAATGCCTGTAACTCTGAGACTCTTCTTGCTGAAGTTACTGCTAGGAGCAGAGCTGTTTTCCATGAAAAGAATTTTATCTCAGCTGTATTGGATGTCTCAAAAGGAGGCAGTGTGAGTTTTTCCAAGACAAAATTGAGGTCCCATGCAGGTAATGGTGCTCTTCTTGGAGGTCTTATGTTTTTGGCCCCCCTGAGGTACTGCCTAAGCAATGGATGCGAAAAAATAGGTGGGTCCGTATTGTAATGAGCTGAAATGGCAGAGGCATGGATCTTAATTGATGAGAAGGATAGGCCTTTGACAAGCATCTCAGTTAGATATTGTAAAATCTGAGGAATATTTGGAACAAGCGTGTCAATTCCTTGTGCCTGGTTCCAAGCACAGAATCTCTTCCATTTTTCTGCATAAGATTTTCTGGTGCTGGGCCTCCTGGCCTCCAAAATAACACCCATAACCGCTTTAGAGAGAGGTGTATTCTGAATGGTTACACTATCCGCCATGCAGCTAGATTTAGGGTTCTGAGTTGGCTGTGCAGGATCTGATTGTTTTGTTGGGTCAGTAAATGAGGAATTTGAGGCAATGTCCAGGCTGGTCCACGAGACAAACTCCTTAGGATTGGGTACCAGTGTTGGCGTTGCCAATCCGGGGCAATCAGTATCATTTGTGGCTTCTCTTGTCTGAACTTTAGGAGTACCTTGGGGAGGAGAGGCAGTGGAGGAAAGGCATATACTGTAAGGTTGTTCCAGCTGAATGACAAAGCATCCACTTTCCATGCTTGTTTGTGATAAGTCCTTGTGCAGAATCTCTAAAGTTGGCAGTTGTGAGGGGAGTCAAAAAGATCTATGTCTGGGCATCCCCATTTCCTTGTTATCATGTTGAAGATTTGTGGATCTAGTTTCCACTCGTGAGGATCCATGAGGTCTCTGCTTAGTTCGTCTGCCAGAGCATTTGTTTTTCCTGGCAGGAATTGTGCTTGCAGGTGTACTTAAGTCAATGCTGTGTTCCACAAAATCATGGCTTGTCTGCAGAGGGGGTGGGAATGTGTGCTCCCCTGCTTGTTTATGTACCACATGACTGTGGTGTTGTCCGTCTTTATCAGCAGCTGTCCTGGATGAAGTAGGTCCTTGAAGGCTGTCAGGGCATTTTGTACAGCTAGCATCGCTTTTTGATTGATGTGAAGATGCCTTTGGCTTGCAAGCCATGTGCCCTGAATACATTTTCCTCCCGTGTGGGCCCCCCAGGCATAATCTGATGCATCTGTTCATAGGTTCATAGGTTTATACTAGGCTATCTGCCCCAAGGCATTTATAAGCCTAGCCCGAATTTTTGTGGCTTACGCCACCCCTTATATGAAAAAATACTGTACCCATTAGTTTGTTGTGCCTCTGTCCAGCAGTGACACAGAGATGATTCCCGGGGTAAACCTACGATCTCCCATCCACAAGTCAAGATTTCTCTTGAACAGAGCCAGCGAGGTGCTCTGCCTCACATGGACCGGGACTCTATTCCACAGCATAGGGAGTCTCTGAGTGATAAATCTATCCCTCCAGCACGTCCTATTTATATCCGTGCTAAGGTTTAAGTCGCTTGCTCTAGTGGTTTTGGTGGATTTGGATTTTTTGAGGTGGAGCATGTCCATTAATTCCGGGTTGGACATGGCCTTGTATGTCAGACACATGTCACCTCTGAGCAGACGGTATGCGACTGAATAGAGCTGGAGTTTCTTCAATCTGGCAGCATATGACAGATTATGGAGTCCCTTTATCCTTTTGGTGAGAAACTTTTGGGGTCTCTCCAATTGCTGCAGATGTTGGGCGAGATACATCCCGAATGGGGCATTGTACTCGATCATTGGTCTGATAAGTGAAGAGTACAGGGGAACAATGACCTCACTAGATCTGGATGTGAATCCCTTCATGATGAGGTGGGCAATGTAGAAGGTCTTTCTAACCACTTTAGCAACGTGAGTGTCAAAAGAAAGGCCACTGTCAACCTGGGTCCCCAGGTCCCTGATGACCTCTTCTGTGCTTAGTGGATTGCCACCTATATGGTAGCTTGGGGTTACCTTGTTTTTCCCGAAGGGTATGACTATACATTTTTTGGCATTTAACTTCAGGCCATGGCTCTGGCACCAGCTATCTGTTTCCATGAGTCCCTTCTGAAGGATATCCGTGTCCGATGCACTTTCCGCTATGGCGCCCAGTTTGCAGTCGTCTGCAAACTTTGTCAGCCAAAGACCTCCCATGTTGGCCTGTACTTCTGAGAAGTTGTTAGTGTTTTCCTGGCTGTGGGTAAAGTGAATGGCTGTCCCTTGTTGTGGTGGCAGGCCTGTGCACACCATCGAAACTCCTGCTGCAGGCAGGGAATGAGTGAAATAAATGATTCCAGGCTGTGGCAATGTTGAGTCCAAACACTTTTTAGATACCACTGTAGTTTCCTCATATGCAGTCTTGCATATGGAATTAGCAGAATGCACGATGCCATGTAGCCCAGAGCCTGCAGAATTTTTCTTGCAGATAAATGGGTCTTTGTTGCCGTGCTTTCGAAGTAAGAAGTCAGTTGCCTTTGTTTGTCTGGCGTGAGATAAGCCATTTGGGCAGTTGTATTTAAGCTTGTACCCAGGAATATTATCTCTTGAGAGGGTACTAGTTTTGATTTATTTTCGTTTACTGTGTACCCTAGGCAAATTAGTAATCTTTTTAAAAACGCCAGATGCTTTAGTAGAATGTCTTTGGTCTCTGCTTGAATAAGGCAGTCATCCAAGTAGGGATATATTTAAATTCCTCTTTGTCTGCAAAATGCAATTACTGGTGCCAGGCATTTTGTGAAGACCCTGGGTGCAGTAGATAAGCAAAAGGGCAGTGCAGAGAATTGGTAGTGCATTGAGCCAGCTATGAATCTGAGGTATCTTCTGCAAGATTGTCTGATTGGGACATGCAGGTATGCCTCTTTCAGGTCCAAAGTTACACGCCAGGCCTTCTTGCCCAGCATGGGCAGAAGCTGCTGCAGAGTCAACATTTTGAATTTTGGAACATCCAGAAAAGTATTTAGAATAGACAGGTCCAGAATTGGTCTCCATGCTTTGTCCTTTCTTGGTACTAAGAAAAGTCTTGAGTAAAATCCTTGTCCCTGCTCTTGTTGTGGCACTGGCTGAATAGCCCTCATGCCCATGACAGATGAAACTTGTTTCTGTGCCTCTGCTCACCGATTGTGTGGCAAGTCTGGCATACCTTTTGCCTTTGGAAGGGTGTGAAAGTGGAACCTGTAACCCTGAGAGACTATATTTAAGACCCATTTGTCCTGGGTGATCATGTGCCAATTTTGTGAAAAAAGTGCTAGCTTTCCCCCTAAAGGGTGCTGCCAAAAGATAAATGCTTGGCATTGGCAGAGGGAAGTCATTGGGACTGTTTCCTATATGGCTGTGATTTGTCTTCTCCTCTTTTGGAGGTAGAAGCACCCCATTGTTTGGGCCTGTATGAGCCCTGGGGCTGTTGTCTGACTCTAGGGCGTCTGTATCTGCCTCTTTGTGGCCTATCTGACACGGGAAAGGACCAATTCTTAGAAGGCCAGTTCCTGCTAAATCTGGGTGGCTGTACCTGTAAGAAATCTTTTACTGTCTGCATAGATTTAGCTTTATCCTCCATTTTCTTCAACACCTCTTCTGCCTTAGCACCAAACAAAGTATCATGCTGTAATGGAGCATCCAATAATTTTGCTTTAACATGATCAGGCAGTCTGTTCCTTTAACCAAGCATGCCTTCTAATGACAGAACCTGTAACAGCGGCCCTGCAAGAGGCCTCCAGTGAATCAAAACCGCATTGCAAAGTATGCTTTCCCACGTGTTCAGCTGCATGCAATAAATCCTGCATTTCCTTGTTCTCAGAACATTCAGAATTTGTCAACATTTTCTGTTTTAGCAGAGACATTAAGCATTGCTGATATTTAAGCATATGAAACTGACAATTTAAAGCCCTTACAGCCAAGGTAGCAGAAGTGTAAACTTTTTTCCCCCCATCTGTCCAGTGCCCTTGAATGTCTATCTGAAGGGACAGGGTTTTTTGCAGTAGAGGCCTTGACCCCTTTGGGACCCTGACATATAGTTTCTGGGTCAGCAGCAGGGTTTTATATAGAAATTTATGAAAATCTGGAACCCTGTAGTATCTGTCTGGCTTACCAGGTGCAAGAGGTAAAGAGTCGGGAGACAGTCCAGACTCTGAAAATACATCATCTACAATGTCTAGAACAGGTGGAATAGCAAGAAGTCTGTGCTGAGGTAGTAAAATTAAGTCTCTGAGCCTTTTCTCAGATTCTGAGTAATCTTGGCTGTCCCAGTGGAAATGCTCCCTCATGGTATGCAGGGTTTCCCCAAAGGAATAATCCTCAGGAGGAGAAGCTGAAGGAATAGATTTTTCAGCATCAGAATCCTCATAGGGAGGAATAGAGTATCCCTGTTCTGAAGAGGAGTCAGAGGAAATGGAAACCTGATCAGAGGAATCATATTCGGTGTCTTGCCTAGGCCTCTTATCAGGAGGGGGATGGGAACCCCTGATCAAAGTAATTAGGTCTTCGGCCATTTTGAGCATCTGTTTCTTAGGCATGGGAGTCTGTCCTGGAGAATGCTGTACTTGTTTCCTTGTCTTTAAAGCTGTTTTAGTCTTTGTCTTGGATGCTGAAGTTGGCTTGATATAAAGCTGTGTAGATCTGAAAACACCCTCAGAAGCCGATGCCTGCTCAGTGGCTCTGGACCCATCTGAGGGATTAGTTTCCGAAGGCCCAATACCTTGAGTATCCAGAGGCCTAGTTGTCTCCACGTGGGAGTCGGAGGCGGCCTGTGGCTCTGAGGTAGCGGGTGTCAGGGGCTGCGAAAGCACCTCACTGAGAACCGGCGACTGGCCTAGAAGAGGCTTTGTCGGTTTTGGACCTTGGATGCCTGTCCTTTTCTTTTTCCTTGCGCTTTTTATGAACTCCGGTCGTCAGCTGTTCCGATGGCATTATGTAGTTAAACCTTCGGCCAAGTAATGAAAAGCAAAATCGTACCGACGCTTAATAGTGCGTTGGTTAAATCTAGCACAAAACCGACAACTAGCAACGTCGTGGTCAGGGCCTAGGCAAGGAATACAGTAAGAATGAAAATCCTTAAGAGATATTTGCTTCCCGCAAGAAATACAATTGTTAACTTTTTCTGACATCGTTCTGGAGCAAGAAAAAAGTTTTCCCAACGGGGTACTTAGCTTTATTGAAGACTTCGGCTCTGAAATTCAATTTCGAAAATCTCAGGAGTCAGCCGACCGGCACTTGCGAACTGCTGTTGCTTCGGGCACCGCGCGGCAAGAAAGACTGAAGAAAATGGCGTCGGCTGCATCTTGTATACCCCTGGCGCACTGACGTCAGGGAAGAGGTGACAGCAACCGACGCTGGACCAGGACTTAGGAATTCAGGCCGACTGCAGGTAGCCTGCCAGCAGGATAATCCAAGTGTAATGACTGCAACAGTGAAACACGATGAACATCACACCTTCACTGACATTTGTAGTGTGGAGGGAGCAAGGCAGTTAAGACAAACTCCTTAAGAAGGAATGATCTCAGGCCATTGAGGGCTTAGCAAGTTAATACAATAATCCTGAAAATTAACTTCAATACAACCAGAAGACAGCAAAAAAAACAGTGCAACACAGAAGTAATACTGGTATGCTGAAGTGCAACAATCATGGGGTGAAGGGTTCTTCCACCAGCTGAATGTGCTTAAGGTCACCGTTAACAGTTCATAGCAAAGGGCGTTCCAAAAGAAAGTACATCTGTGTAAAATTTTACCATAACAGTAGATGTCCTTTTCATGTTGCAGTATTCATAACCTAAGGGATCTCCTGCCAAGGATAACCCAAAGTCTGGCAAGTATACCAAAGCCTTTAGTACTTACACGCATAGTACATCACACATACGCTCCATGCGCAAGGAGTAGGGCATAAAGGTGATGTACAAATGCACACACTCAGAACTTCTTTGCCATCAATCTGAACACCATTGTTGAATGTCAGTCAGAAAGCCCTTCTCCAATTTGCCTCTAAGCCTTAATTGATGATATTACGGCCAAGCTCCCAGATGCTCCATGGACAACCAGAATCTTTTTGGTACTACTACTGCTGTTCCACTGACCTGTTTAAGACTCTACAAAACAAAGGTTAAGTTCTGCAGGCCTTCAATAAATTTCTGTTTCTCCTATCCCCAAATTTCAGAGAAACTACCCTTTTAAATCTCCCTTTGTTCATAGGCAGCCATATCAGCCTTCTAAATGGAAAATGGTTCGTAAATGCATGCTTTCAGATAAACCCAGCCAGACTTCTAAAACTCAAAAGCCCTCATTTTAAGACAAATCTGCCTCCCTCTCCCCTCGGTCAGATTCCCGTCTCTCAGACTTTTCCTCTCTCTCCATGACTGGCAACAGATTATTTTAGACTCTTGGGTACTTTCCATTATCTGTAATGGTTATTTTATGATATGGAAATCCCTTCCCACTTCTCAAGTCTTCCTCAACCTCATCCAGACCAACTTCCTCAATTTTCTGTGGTCCTGCAGGATCTATTGAGTTAGGAAACCATCCAACCCATTCTACAACCCCAACGAGGAACAGGGTTTTACTCCAGGAAGTTTCTGGTTCCCAGAAAACAGACGTCAAGGAGACCTATTAGGCCTTTTCTTTCTCAACACCTTTCTAAAGATTCATTCTTTCAGGTTGCTTTTCCTCCAGACTCTGTTTCCTCTCATGCTATCACAGGCATTCTGGCCTCCATAGACCTAAAGGACACCTATTTTCATGCTCCTATTAACCCTCTTTGCAGGAAGTTTTTATGTTTCTCTGTTTCTTGATCTCATTTCAGTTCATTGCTTTGCCCTTTGGTCTTCAACCCCAAGGGTATTCACTAAATGTCTGGCCCCTGTCATAGCCTGGACAACCTGCTTCTTCAGGATCCCTCCCAATCCAGGCTTCTTCAGGATCTACACATCACCATGCTTCTTTTGCGCAGTCTGGGATTCACCATCAATCTCAAGAAGTCAGTCCTGACTCCTTCTCAAAATGACTTTTTTCTGTATTGCAGTAACCAATCCATCCCAGTGTTGGTCTCTCTTCCTTCTCCCAAGGTTCTGTCTCTGACAACCTACTTCTAGTTTCTGCTTCCCCTTCTCAGATCCTTGGGGTGCATGGCATCTACCATTCCTATGCTTCCCTTTGCCAAGCTTCATAGGAGGAAGTTTCAATGGAACCAAAAGACAGTTTGGCTCCAGCACTGCTACTGTCTGAGTTTGTCTATCCAGCTCCCTTCATTTTTTTCCTGCTCCACAATCTGCTAGTGAGAAGGTTCTTCACACCTAGGATTTACATAGGCCGCTCAGATATTATTTGGATAAGACAAAGGCTATCAGCAAATATGAGCAGCTTTTTTGTTTCTTGCAATACCAGGACACTGGGTTTGGTGGTTTCTAAGTAAACCATCTCTCTTCCTCTTTTTTTCTTTTTGTTATTCTTTCCATGGAAAACAGCTTTCTGCTTCAGTCAGAGATTATTTTACGAGGGCAGTATCTTCTTCTGGAAGTTTCTTCAAGGGTCTGAATGCTCAATCCATTTTAGAAGCTGTTATATGGTCCTCTATTCACACTTTTACTAAACACTGTAAGTTGAATGTAATTTCCAGAGCCAGGGCAGGGTTTGCCAGGGCTGCCCCCTTCATGTGTTTGTGGAGAGATCCTATGTGCTTTCACTCCTCTCATCTTTCACAGTAGCTTTGGTAATCTGCCACATGTGATGAATACTGCAAAAGCTATAAGGATGGACATAGTATAGCTGTGCAAGATCTTACCATAGCAGTAGGCATCCTTCTTTTCATTGCTGCAGTATTTAGTCCCTCCCTCCTGTCCCCTTCCTCATTCTTTTTTCTGTTGACAACACTATGCTGACTGAGGGTCTTTGCTTTTCTTGCCCTATTTCTTTTCTTCTTCTTTTTTTTCTTACTTGGTGCACATATTCTTCATCTTGGCGTTGCTCTACTTCTCCTGGGGCACTTCAGTTCTGAGTACTGAGTGTGCATATGTCACCTTTATGCCCTATGCCTACGTGGGCAGGAGATCCTGCATGTGAAGAATATTGCAACAGTGAAAATAAGAATATCTACTGTTACAGTAAGATTTTATACAACTGTACTATTTCTAAAAAAAAAACACTAAAGACAGAGCACAGCTTGTATCGCTTTTGTATGTATCGCTTTTATATGTATGTGCTCTGGTCTGTCTGAAGACTCCCATAGGCCTTGCACCTTAACACCCACAGAAACCACCCCTGAAGAATCTGAGGTGCCCATAGCTGCAAACTAAGTTGCAGGTTGATTAAAAAAAAAAAAAAAAAAAGGAGGCTAGAATTTGTCTGTTGGCATACTCTCCAGCAGTGTCGTTTCTTGTATATAAAGTTCAAGACTGGTATCTGAAAATCTAGAGGATGCATGTGTTGGGGTCTATTTTTTTTTAAATACCAAATAATCTATCTTGTGTAACCTGGAGAGAGAAGAGAAACATAAATGCCATGAAACTCAAAATCCTGAAAAACTTTCAGCCTCCCCCCGCACAGATAAAAGGCCTTTTGCTGCAGAGTGTCTATTAAACATTCTATAAAAAATAATCCTGTATGACAGGGTCAAGGATGATTTCAGAAAGTTTACCTGGAGTTCCATATTGGTCAAAAAGATAAACCCATGTTAAGGGTTCAAGACATCTGGAAGAAGACTACAAAGATAAGCAAGTCACCCGATAAATGAAAAAAAATAGTGCATTTCAGTCAGCAATGAGCTATGAATGGAGACAGACACTTTGCAAATACCCCTGGGAGAAAATAATCCAAAGTGTAATAATGCAGATAAAGTGTGACCCAGGGACAGAAAAATCTGAGAAATTTCCTGAAGGCTTAAGCTATGAAAATGTGACTCTATGCATGTTTCAGGTGCAATGTTACACAAGAACGAGAGGTAACAATCTCTAAAGGGTCAACATCTATAATTTTTGGAACTTCCACATACAGAAGTAGGATGGAAAGATCTAGAACTGGTCTTCAAGAAGGCTCTTTCTTGTTAACAGAAAATATAAAGGAACATAATTGTTTGCCCCTTTCATTAAATGATACTGGTTATGACTCCTAGGGTGAACAACTGTTAAAGAATCAGAGAAAACAACAGTTTGGTTCTGAGGGTGGAGAGGAACTCCCCTGAATGGAGGCTTTTATATACAGTGCTAAATGTTAGCCTCTTGATCCACATTTAACTCCCATGAGCCTGTTAAAACTGTTGCCAAAGAGGAATGTCAAAGTCAGTTTTGGGATATGTTTTGAGAGCCAGGGTCAGAAAGGGGGAGGGAAAAGGAAGATGAATTCTGGCACAGTCATTCAGAAGGTATAAACTACCCCTTTTTTGGAAAGGGTCATAGTTTCCCCTCCTACCATCTCCTTTTGTTTCTCTATATGGTTTGAGAAAGCAGGGATTAAGTGTTTGAAAGAATTTGGGAGATTTGTACGGGGGAGGGCCTGAAAATTCTTAAAAACTGCCTTCAATTGTTTGTGGACCTCAAAAGCAGAGAGGTCAAAACAACATCCCTGTCTAAAGCTGAATACAAAATTGAAGACCTTTCCGCCTCAAAATAAATAAATTAATTAAAATTTGGCCACAGAAACAGAGGTCCAAGAGACAGTTATCTGCTCAAACATACAAATCTCTTACAGTATGTTAATAGATACTTGAGACAAGTCGGACTATAATGAAACAGAGAAAGGGACTACCTTCAGGGAGAAGAGCATCAGATGAATTTCTCAAACTGTACATACAAAAAAGTAGAAATTTCCACATACGAGTCAGATAGTTAAGAATTCTATATGCAGAAGTGGAAGAAAAAACTCTTACCAAATCCATCCAAAACCTTTCCCTCTTCCACAGAGGGAAGTATTGGTTTGAGACACACTGAAAAACCTATCTGCTTTACCGGGGACTGAAGTTTAAGAATTAAAGTTGTTGCAGACCTCCTTCTGCTAAGCTGACACTAGAGGAGGAATAGTATAATACGAGACAACATACAATACCTCCTCAAATAACAGGGAACATCCATTTGCTCCCCTAAACAAGTCTCAGACACCCTGACAAACTGAGAAATGAGGAATTCCTCCAAAGAATGATGTGAAGATCAAGAACCACTGTTCACAGAGAATTGGTTAGCCTTGTCTCTGTATGTCAGAATCATCTGACATGTCTTCCTTGGGAAC
>NC_056743.1:1595182010-1595186353 GCF_019279795.1 Protopterus annectens
GAGTTCCTCTCATGCAGTGGAATATGTTAGTAATAATGCATGATAAAGGGAGGAGGAGTTGTGCCACAGCTCCAAGTGGACACACAATCTAGAGTTTCATATTGCTGTCTGCATACTTTAAAACATCTGGGTCAGTTAAACTGGACACTGAATTTAAAATATTACACGTTTTTAAGGCTATATTGCCCCTGACTGATGTTACTTTATCTGTACATTCATCTGACTATTCCCTCAGAAGTCATAACACTTTGCAACTTTGTCAGAACTCCCTTTCAACTTTCTACTGGAGGGAATGCCTTCCCCATGATATCTCATTCCACCTGGAATACAGTACCTGATTAACTACTGAACATCATTTCCCATTTAAGAAACAACCCCTGTAACTCTGAAATAGTGTGGCTGCAGTCAAGGCTAGCCCTCCTCTGCTTATTGTGTATGAACAACAAGTTCCAGTGCTCACTACCACTGAAAATGGTTAGACAAGGGCTGCTCAGTGAAAAGTTCATTAAATAACCTTCCTACAACATGGACTCCAGGAACAGCAGATAGGATTATGCTGTGGCCACAAGAAAGAGCAAGTAGCTTGTCCATCTAGCATATGCCTCACTGGTATGCTAAACAATCTTGTACACATAGTAGATATATATATATATATCTACAGAGAGAGAGAGAGATACACACACACACACACACACACACACACACACACACATACACACAGCAGTCTTAAAGGGCCCTGAGGCTTGTGTGCTGATCTCTTTTTTCGCCCAATTATTTATATATATAAGTAGACATATACACACACACACACATGGGATACCTATGTCAACATGGCTTGTTGTACAGAAAAAGCAAGTACAGCTGCTGTACTTATCTCATGTACCAACTTTTTTTCTGTGCAAGATCACAACAGAGTGGGAATCATGGAATTTGGCCTTTTCACACTGTAGTCCTATCTTGGAATAGATATATATAATTAGCAGGGGGTGCGAAAAAACATTTATTTATTTATTTATTTATTTACTTTTGATGGGCTGGTGATTGACCAGATGTGTTCAATCACTTGCCATCATATTTCTCAACTGTCCCAGATTTCAACTCAAATTTTAGCTTTGTCCCTCTTAATCTCACTAACAACTGGTGACTTTTGGGAAAAGGTGGTGAATTACACTTAATAAATAATGGCAGTAATTTCAGAGTTATAGGCTTCTTTTACTTCAGAAAATGTATATTAATTCACATTCTCTTTTTCTGTCAATATCTCAAGTTAAAAGTGCTAGTATTTTAAAAGTGTCCCAGATTATGTTTGGATTTGTCTCTAATTGTGTTATAATTTGTTCCTGATTTCTTTACAGCTGTGCTTGCCATCAAATGGAGAAGGCAATTTGGGGAAGGTGGTAAGGAAAGCAAGAGGAAAGAAAGAGGTTTAAGGTAGGTAGCAGGGGTGCACAAGCAAATGCAACACAGCCAAGACAGGGAAAATTATGACACAATCAGTGATTTGGGAAGCAATGAAGAATGGTGCATCAAACACTCAGAGGAAAGACAATAGTCCTGGGGATGGAGATGACTGTGGCAGCTGGGGCCACCAAGGACTGTGATGTTGCTGGCTGCAGTATAGTAGCCACCGGTTTGGGGACACTGTTTTAGATGCTGCTGCATATAAATGTAAAATAAATGAAGAAAGAATTATGTAATGGAAAGTACAGTGAGAAAAAAAGGGGGGGGGGGAGTACAAATAAAGAGAAAAATTGCAGGCATAACATCATCAGAGTCTGACCACCTTAACTGTCCTAAAGTCATCCAAAATAACACTTACAATTATGTACCTACATGCAACCCCTAGGGACTTGAACCCACAGCCTTCATCGCCTGTACTTTAAAAACCACACCATTTAAATGACAAGCTACAGCAGCAGTCAGAGAAAAGCTTTCATGGAAAAACATAGTAATTGTGCTTCATACCCTTGCAGAATGAAAGAATAAAATAGACGATGAGGATTGCCTCAAGAATCTAAACTCCCTTTCCAAAGCTATAGTTGACAGTGGAAGATTTTGGAAAGAAATGCTTCAAATTTTGCAGTCAATTTCCTCTTTGCCCACAGCCATGTAACTATGCTCAGCTCTTTTGCATGGCTGTTGGTGGAAACAGCCAATATAAGTAGTTTATGACTGTGGTTGTACACTTCACTTGGAGGTGTGAATTATGGCAGCCTAGCAGAGATCCAGATGAGTGCGCACCATTAAATGCAACTGAGCAGAAAGTTAGCAGGTTTTCTCAGCTGAGCCTTAATCAGCATAATTCTCATGCCCAGCCAGGTGAATCTGTACAATATGTGTGTGACATGAGGTGCACAGCCACACTGGCCTACAGAAGTATCAGTACAGCACTAACTTTTAAACATTCAACAGCCACACCTGCTATGAACTGTTAATGAAAGTGAAGCTCTGCTTCAAAATAAGTGCTACTTTTAACAAGTGCATTTTTGATAAGTATGGCTACTTTTAACTGCTACAATACTTCTTGACATAATTTGAAATATGTTTGTCAATACCTGTAAGTGTTTAGTGAAGGTGTACTAAAAGGGGACTGCAAGGTAAGGCAATTTCTGTGATGAAAGACTGTTAAGCATAACTAAAGACACACCCATCGCCGCATAGTCAGAGCATTATTTCAACACTTTCTGGCTGGCTTGTGATCTTACTTTTACTGAAAAAAATGCCTGTTGTATACATTACACACATACGTGATTTGGAAAAATCTTTTTTATCACAAAGGGAAAATAGTCATGTCACCTTGGTTGTTTGCAATGTTATAACTTTTGCTTTGTGGGGAACATTTGTCCTGTAAGAGTATGGACAGAGATATGTCACTGTCAGCCACGCAAACAGTAGGCTATAAGGAAAGAGCAGAGACTGATGTTATAAGGATTTGGCAGGGCCACTCAAAAATAGGGATTCCGTTGTTTTCCACACCTACAGAGTGCAAGGGAATCAAAAAAGTATATTAAAGTAAAAGTATATGTTTTATATTTTGTAATTCTGTGTGCTCCTAACTAAAGCCTTGAGAAGAAATGCCATTCCTGTTATTGTAACGGACAGAAAAGCAGCTGTTATGTCATCCTGGGGAGTTTTTTTCTTCTTTTTTAAAGACAAATTCTGTAGCTGTGTTACTGCAAATAGAACCAGGTAGTAACATTTTTATGGACAAATTCTACAGATGTGTTACTGCTTGGACAAGGCACCAGCCAGTAACATGACAATGTCTTAGGGCCTAGGGCCATAACTTATCCTAATGAAGCTTTCTTGGCAGCGTCTAAAACATGACCTGATTCAGCCTTCCTTATTTAATGAAAGAACAATGAATGATATGCTCACATGCATCTATGTTTCATGTGAACAGCTTAAGTAGTACACATCATAGGTACCTCATGCTATACACAATGATTTTAAGGTATAAAAAAGGGTAATCTTTGCAATATTTATCTAGGATCATGTCAGAAAATTCTTGGTCTCCCTCATGAGTTGTGATTTGGAATAAATATTATTTGTATAGCCAGATATTTTGCCTGTTTGTCTTTTTAATATTACTTACGTTTACGTATGGTGCAGTGCCTCAGATATGAACCAGAGGTATTAGTTGTTGCGGCTGGTTGTCTTACGTACAAACCTTCCTGAGGAAAAAGGCTGCCGGTAATACAAGAAAGTATGTGTTCTAACTTACACCTCAGGATTTGATTATTTTGTAGTTTGACTTTCAGAATGCAGATCTTAAGTGACTGTACAAATGTTTTAAGCAAATGTGTAATAGAATTTAAGATTTAATGATTTTGTCTTACCTTACCAGGTACAAAGCAAGGGAAAATTAAAAAAAAAAATAAATCTGCATGCAAAAAATGTTGGAAGAATCTGAGTACAGCATTAGTGTTGTATGCAACTTATAGCAGGGTGGACCAGACTATAAGGCAGAGAGTACTTTGCCTTACCAGTGTATTTGTTAAAGTGAGACTGAAGAGTAATGGGATGCAAGGGAAGTAAGATTTCTACCCCTCCTAAACGTGCTCTAGTATGCAAGTTGCAGGTGTTTGGATAAGTGGTATGACTTTCCAAAAGAAGACCTTGCTTACACTTTCTACAAGCTAGGACATTTGATCACAATAAAGTAATTAATTTAAAAGAAACCGAAAAAAACAAAACAAAATAAAGACAGATCAGTGAGATGCTTTTAATAACTGGTACGGTGAAGTTTCAAAAGAGAAAATGAATCTGTAGTATGTGGGTTATAAATCAGAAATGGTTGCAACAAGTAAAACATCTAAAGGCATATATATATATAAATTAAT